>NC_091432.1:144842887-145063180 GCF_964237555.1 Oryctolagus cuniculus
ATTTTTTCTTGCTCTTGCAGTTGAGATGATAGCCCATTTTATGGATTTTACTATAATTAGAGTATGTATCTGTCCATAAAGCGCTTTTAGAATAAATGTTACTTCTCTTGGTACTCTTTACATTTTAGGAATAACTTGAAAAGTGTATTGAGAAAGATGAATATTTCCCCCTCCCTTCCTCATCTATAAACTCCTTTGTAGATAAAGCTGTCTATGAATCAGCATCGGGGAGGATAAGCAGATGACAATGTCTTGTTGTGCTGTTGGTGACAGCAAGAAGAGTTTGGGAGTCTCTCTAATTTCTGTACTTAAAATGCTTAAAGACTATAAAGGTATGTAGCTGGAATTCCAGTATTTTTGTTCTGATCGTGTTACCATGCCACCTTCATTGCCCTTCCTCAACCTGAGAATGTCTGTTTATTAAATAATTACTGTATGTTAGATAGTGATCTCAAATGTATGCACATCCAAAAATACTCTTTTGTTTAATTCTGAAAGATAGGGAGGGAGGTGTTACTTTTCCATTAGGAGAAATACCTTGGCTGAAGCCACACGGAGCACAAACAGACACTTAGATTTTAATCCACGTTACTCTTTTCCTTTTTTCTGCAGAAGAAATGTAAGGGAATGGCCATCTGTGGCAAGTAGGGGACACTAATAGGAGGAGAGAGATCCCATGGCTTCTTGAAAATGATGATTAGGTAAACATGAGGAGAAGAAAGTTGACTGATACTAATTTTTTAGATTGGTTGTATGATTTTTAAAAAATTAGGTTATAAATCCACATATTATGAAAATGTACCAGACTTAGTTTTTTTGTAAAAAATTATACTTTTTAATCCTAAAGTTAGTAGGTATAGATTATTAGGGGAACCTCTTTGTACCACCTTTTATTTTTTAAAAAAAGTTAAAGTAGTGCTTACATAGGATAAAAAGACTCTCATTGTTCTACCCTTCTCCACCCTGGCATCTCTACAGGTGCAGACTGTGCTTTCTGTTTTACATATGTAAGTACATATGTATAGACAGCCCAGTTTGATTTTTATTTAAAATTTTATCTTTATTCTTCTTGCTATGGTAGATAACAGATGACATGTGAGAACTGTGTTCCCTAACTCCATCCTACCATTTTTCTCCCCCATTCATATTTGATAATTGTATCATTATCCAATTTCTCTTTTGTACACTGTTTCTTGAGTTTATGACTACCCTGTCTCCATTTTTTTTTGGAAAAGAATATCTGTGTACTTTACAATACAAAGCAAATGATATTGTACAGCTCTTTATTTGTTTTGTCAAATACCAATTTAATATACTTTATCTGAAATGCTTGGGTCCAGAAGTGTTTCAGATTTCAGAACTTTTTGAATTTTTTAATATTTGCATAGACTGTATCAGCTGAGCATTTCCAATCTGAATAGTCCAAAATCTTTTTTTAAAAAAGACTATTTATTTGAGAGGTTGAGTTGGAGAAAGAGAGGGAGAGACAGAGAGAAAGGTCTTCCATCCTCTGGGTCACCCCCTAGATGGCCAGCCGAGACAGCTGGAGCTGAGCCAATCCAAAGCCAGGAGCCAGGAGCTTCCTACGGGTCTCCCATGTGGGTACAGGGGACAAGGACTTGGGACATCTTCTGCTGCTTTCCCAGGCCATGGCAGAGAGCTGGATCAGAACAGGGGCAGCCAGGACCTGAACCAGCACCCATCTGGGATTCCAGCACCGCAAGCAGAGGCCCAGCTCACTATGCCACAATGCTGGCCTAAAAAAGTCCAAAATCTGAAATTCTCTGAGAAAAGGTTTGGATCTTGGAGGATTTCAGATTTTGTAATTTTGAATTAAGAATACTTTACCTGAACTTTAATTGCATTTGAATTTTTTCTGAAGATATTCCAGATCCTAATGATTCTGGCTATAATTTGCACACACTATTTTATAGTGTATCATCCTTGAATATCCTTTCATGCATATTTTGGTTTGTTTCACTATTAATTTATTTTTCTTTTTTTTTTTAAAGATTTCTTTATTTATTTGTAAGTCAGAGTTACACACAGAGAAAAGGAGAGGCAGAGAGAGAGAGAGAGAGAGAGAGAAAGTCTTCGATCTGCTGGTTCCCTTCCCAAATGGCTGCAATGGCCAGAGCTGTGCCGATACAAAGCCAGGAGCCTCCCTCGGGTCTTCCCATGTGGGTGCAGCTGGGACTTGTTCTGGCGCCCGTATGGGATGCCAGCACAGCAGGTGGCAACTTTACCGTTATGCCACAGTGCCAGCCCCCTAAGTATTGAATTTCTTGCAGATCCAAACACACATTATCTAGGTGTGTGTACAGAAAGGGTGTTGGAGGTATATATATGGTCTTTTACATTCATATACTGAGTTTATTAAATAAAACAAACTCAAGGATGTACAATTAGAAAGTCACTTTTTGGGCTGGCGCCGTGGCTCACTAGGCTAATCCTCCACCTAGCAGCGCCGACACCCCAGGTTCTAGTCCCGGTTGGGGCACTGGATTTTGTCCTGGTTGCTCCTCTTCCAGTCCAGCTCTCTACTATGGCCAGGGAGTGCAGTGGAGAGTGGCTCAGGTCCTTGGGCCCTGCACCCCATGGAAGACCAGGATAAGCACCTGGCTCCTGGCTTCGGATCAGCGCAGCACGCTGGCCACAGCAGCCATTGGGGGGTGAACCAATGGAAAAGGAAGACCTTTCTCTCTGTCTCTCTCTCTCTCACTGTCCACTCTGCCTGTCAAAAAAGAAAAAAAAAGTCATTTTTCTCTTCACATTTTGAAAACTTTTATTTAAGGAGTACAAACCACATACATTTTATAATTACAACTGTAGGAATATGGTGATTCTTCACAGCACATCTGCCCTCCCATCCACTCTCCGACCCCTCTTTTTCCTTGCTCTCCTATTCCCATTCCTATGTTGTACTAAGATCTATTTTCGAATAACTTTATACACGTATGATTAACCCTGTTAAGTAAATAATTCAACAAATAGTATGAAAAAAAATGTTCCTCAACAGTCAAGACAAGGGCTGTTCAAAGTCATTGCTTCTCAAAGTGTCAATTTCACTTCTATAGAGTGCCTTTTAGAAGCTCTATTAGTTATCACAGGTTAGGGAGAACATGTAGTATTTGTCCTTTTGGGACTGGCTTTTTTCACTCAGTATGATGTTTTCCAGTTTCATCCATTTTGTTGTAAATGACAAGATTTCATTTTTTTATTGCTTTTTAGTATACCACGGTGTACATATCCCATAATTTCTTTATCCAATCTTCAGTTGATGGGCATTTGGGTTGATTCCATATCTTAGCTATTGTGAACTGAGCTACAATAAACATGGGGTACAGATAACTCTTTCATTGCTGATTTCATTTCCCTTGGATAAATTCCCAGGAGTGCAATGGCTGGGTCATATGGTAGGTCTGTATATAGTTTTCTGAGATATCTCCATACTTCTTCCATAGTGGTTTTTCCAGTTTACATTCCCACCAGCAGGGGATTAGAGCACCTTTTCCCCTGACATCCTTGCCAGCATTTGTTGCTTATTGATTTCTGATTGAAAGCCATTCTAACTGAGGTGAGGTGAAACCTCATTATGGTTTTAATCTGCATTTCCCTGACGTCTAGTGGTCCTGAGCATTTTTTCATGTGTCTGTTGGCCATTTGGATTTCCTCTTGAAAAATGCCCGTGTAAGTGCTTTGCCCATTTCTTAACTGGATTGTTTGTTTTGTTGTTGTTGAGTTTCTTGATCTCTTTATATATTCTGGTTATTAATCCTTTATCAGTTGAATAGTTTTCAAATAATTGCTTCCATTCTCTCAGTTACTTCTTCACTTTCTTGAATGTTTCTTTTGCAGTACAGAAGCTTCTCAATTTGATGTAATCCCATTTGTGAATTTTGGCTTTGATTGCTTGTGCCTCTGGTGTCTTTTTCAAAAACTCTTTGCCTATGCCAATGTCTTTCAGGGTTTCCCCAATGTTCTCTAATAATTTGAGTATATCAGGTCATAGAATTAGGTATTTAATCCATTTTGAGTGGATTTTTATGTCCTGTGTAAGGTAGGGGTCTTGTTGATACTTCTGCATGCGGTGATCCAGTTTTCCCAGCATCATTTGTTCAAGAGACTGTCCTTGCTCCAGGGATTGATTTTAGTTCAAAATGAAAAAAAAAGTATTTAGGAACAATGTACTAAATTGGTCAAATGCTTTTTGTTTATTGCACATCTTGAAGTTGTTTCTCTAACACCCATTTCAGCTCTCTTAAGTGACAACCATGATGTCTAGGAGTGATGGACCTGATGTGCAGATGCAGAGGAGGGCCCTGACTGCTCTAAGTCTCTTAGAGTAATTGAATTTCTTTGTCATCCAGATACAGGTTGAAGTCATTCAGAGAATGGCACTTCCTGAGCTGCCTTAGTTAGGGTTAGTCTAATGAGAGTGAAGCTCGAGACTCTGAGTGGTCATTCTAGAAGCTGGCCGTGGCCTTCACTCTTCCTTTGGGTATAAATGAAGTACTCTATGAATACTGCCAGCAATCATTTTATGAGGCCAGCACAATAATAAAACCAATATATAAAAGTAGGCAGAATTTTGAACTGCTGAAAAAAAGTTCAGCTGTAGCCTGTACCAAACCACACCTGTATCAAGCCATTAAAAGTCCCAAGGACTTTGTAGTTATAAGAACTAGTAGCAGCTTTTCTATTATTTGCCACATAAATAACCTCAACCCATAACATCTCTGCTGTGCTTGAGGAACTTACATTTAATTAAAAAAAAAAAGAACAGGGCTCATTAAATGGTGATACATTTATAGTTGCAGAGTATTAAATACAAAGGATCCCCAACTTACAATGGCATAATTTACCATTTTTTAAAACTTTACTATGGTGTGAAAGCTTACCTATACAACCATAGTATTCTTTACTTTCAATATAATATTCAAAAAATTACATTAGATATTCAGCTCTTTATTATAAACAGTCTTTATGTTAGAGATTTTCTCCAACTATAGGCTAATGTTGGTGTTCTGAGTTTATTTAAGGGAAGTTCAGCTAAGCTTTTCTGTTTGCTATGTTAGGTGTATTAAATGCATTTTCAACTTACGATATTTTCAATTTTCCATCAATATATTGAATCATAATCCTGTTGTAAGTCAAGGAGTGTCTTAAGATTTATAGTTTCTTTTATATTCCTATTGAAGAGACTCAAAACTAACATTCCTAAAGTCAAACTTCATTGCCTCATTCACATAGAATAAGGGGCAAGGAATTTTAAGGTAGACAAGTCTTTATTCTTCATTCAAAGGTAAAGGGCAAAATGTGGATGAGCCAGAGTTGAAACTGTTTGAAGTAGTGACAGCTATTTTGACAAACTTCAGCCAAGTTAGGCAGAATAGAAATAAAGAGAAAGTGATGTCATTTCAGAGCTACTATTTGCCAATTACTTTCATGTACATCATCACACTGATTTTTTTTTAAAGATTTGTTTATTTACTTAGCCCTAGGACTAAGGTATGTGGTATTATAAACCACAGCATCATTTGGACCCTCACAGCAGGAACTGAGGAAGGGTCCTTCTGTATCATACAGCACTAGAGCTGCAGCAATTGGTGCCACAAACCATGGCATCACTCGGTTTTGCCAGTAGGAGAATGAGGCAACTATACTTGTCTCCCTCGGCACCAAGAACAAGGCCCTGGATATCACATTAGCTAGAGGGACTGACACTGAACTATCTGTAGACCAAAGATACACACCCAAGGAAACCATTGTTCATTTCAAAGTCATGCTTCGATCCCTACAAACTGTAGCAGATTAATCCACTGTGTTACTTATAGACAGAGCTGACATTTTTTGAAACAACAGAAATCACTCAGAGACTACACTTCTAGGTTCTAGGCTCACCTAGAACCAAAGTCAAAGTAACAGGCCAACTGATATCCTGCATTCCAGCTAAGCCACAAAGTCTTTTACAATAAAACTGAATCCATAAGGAAGAAGGGACAAGTACACCAGATGGGCAGACATCAATGTAGGGAGGGGGCATGAAGAAGCAAGGTAAAATGATGACTCCAAAAGAACACTATAACTACTCCAGAAATAGATCTTCAACTGAAGGAAATCTAGACATGACAGATATAGAATTAAAAATAATTTTTTAAGAAAATTTAATGAAATGCAAGAGAATACAGATAGATTAAAGAAATGAGGAAATCAATGAGTGACATGAATGAAGATATTACTAAGGAGACAGAACTCATTAAGAAGAATCAAATAGAAATTTTGTAGATGTTATCTTCAATGAGAGAATTTAGAAAGTATGATTGAGAGCTTTAACAGCAGAGTAGACCAAATGCATTAAAGAATTTTTGACCTCGAGGACAAGAACGTTGAAATAACTCAATCAGATAAAAATGAAAAGAATTAAAAAGAATGAAGAATGTCTACATGAAATGTGGGATACGATTAAATGATCAAATATCCATATTATAGGTATTACTGAAGGAGAAGAAAAGGAAAAAGTCATAAAGAACCTGCTAAATGAAATGATAGTTGAATATTTCCCAGGTCATTAAAGAGATATGGACATCCAGATACAAAGAAGCTCAAAGAATCCCAAGCAGATACAAACAATAAAGATCTTCTCCAGGGCACATTGTTTTCAAATTATCAAAAGTGAAAAACAAGGAGAGAATCCTAAAGACAGTAAGAGAAAGTTGTCAAGTTACATATAAAGTAAAACCACTTATTAGCATCAGAATTCTCAGTGGAGCGTCTACAGCCAGAAGAGAATAGGATGATAGATTCAAGGTCTTAACAGAAGAAAACTTCAAACCATAGATATTATGTACAGTGAAGCTATCCTTCAAGAGTGAAGAAAAAATGAAGTATTTTCCAGATAAGCAAAAACTAAGAGAATGCACTGCCAGCAGACCAGCTTTACAAGAAATTCCGAAGGGTGTCCTGCATTAGAAATGAGCATCATGAAAACACATGACAACATCAAATTCACTAACAGCAGGTAAAATCATTTTCCATAACAGGTTTTAGTCCTTTAGTGATACTAACCTTGAATGTAAATGGATGGAATTCACCAATGAAGAGACTTGGGTTGGCTAAATAGATAAAAAGCCACCCCTCTGTAAGCTGCCTATAAGAAACTCACATCAGAAGGCAAAGGCACACAACAGGCTGAAAGTAAAGAGTTGTAAAAAGATACACCAGAGGGTAGCACCACAGCTCACTAGGCTAATCCTCTGCCTGTAGCACCAGAACCCTGGATTCTAGCCCTGGTCGGGGCGCCGGTCCTGTCCCGATTGCTCCTCTTCCAGTTCAGCTCTCTGCTGTGGCCCGGGATAGCAGTGGAAGATAGCCCAAGTGCTTGGGCCCTGCACCCGCATGGGAGACCAGGAGGAAGCACCTGGCTCCTGGCTTTGGATCGGCCCAGTGCGCAGGCCGTAGTGGCTATTTGGGGGGTGAACCAATGGAAGGAAGACCTTTCTCTCTGTCTCTCTCTCACTGTCTAACTCTGCCTGTCAAAAAAAAAAAAAAAAAAGAAAAGATATACCAGGCAAATGGAAACAAAAAAATGAACTAGTGTCAATATCCTAGTATCAGATAAAACAGACTTTAACTTAAAAACTGTAAAAAGAGATAAAGAAGGACATTATATTTTGAAAAAAGGTTCAATTCTGCAAGAAACATAACAACCATAAATATATATGTACTCAACTCAAGACTGACCAGATATATACAGCAAATAATACTAGATCTATAGGGAGAGATAGATTCCAATACAGTAATATTGGATTATTTCAACTTTACTCTCATTAATGGACATATCATATAAACAAAAAATAAAGATACATCAGAGTTGAAACATAGTATCAAACAAATGAACCTAACAGACATTTACAGGACATTTCCCCCAGTGGCTGCAGAATACACATTCTTTTCATCAGCAAATAGAACACTTTCTAGGATAGACCACAAATCAAATCTCTGCAAATTTAAAAAGATTGAAATTACACCATGTATCTTCTCAGTCCATAATAGAATAAAACTAGAGATCAACAACAAGAACAACAGAACACTAATAATACTTGGAAATTATACAATATGCTACTGAATGATCAAAGGGTCATTGAAAGAAATAAAAACGTTCTTGAAAGAAATGAAAATGAAAGCACAACATATGAAAACATTTGGGATACCATGAAATCAGTATTGAGAGAGAAGTTTATAGCATTAGGTGCCACATTTTTTAAAAAAGAGAAATGTCTCAAAGATCTAATGATGAATCTTGAAGACTTAGAAAAAAAAAAGAACAAACTCAACCACAAATCTGCAGGAGGCAAGAAATAATAAGGATCAGAGCTGAAATACATTAAATTAAAACTAAAAAAATACAAAAGATCAACAAAGCAAAAAACTTTCTCTTGACAAAAGAAAATAGATAAATTTCTAGCCAGATTAACAAAGAAAAAAGAGAAAAATTCAAATAAATAAAATATAGAGATGAAAAATTGACACCACTGAAATACGAATGATAAGAAACTATGAAAAAGTATATGCTAATAAACTGGAAAATCTTGAAGAAATTGATAAATTCCTGGATGCATATTACCTACAATGATTAAATTAAGGATATGCAGACAATCTAAACAGGTCCATAACAAGCAATGTTATTGAAGCAGTACTCAAAAGTCTTCCATCGGCCGGCGCCACAGCTCACTAGGCTAATCCTCTGCCTGTAGCACCAGAACCCTGGATTCTAGCCCTGGTCGGGGCGCCGGTCCTGTCCCAGTTGCTCCTCTTCCAGTTCAGCTCTCTGCTATGGCCCGGGATAGCAGTGGAGGATGGCCCAAGTGCTTGGGCCCTGCACCCGCATGGGAGACCAGGAGGAAGCACCTGGCTCCTGGCTTTGGATCGGCCCAGTGCGCAGGCCGTATTGGCTATTTGGGGGGTGAACCAATGGAAGGAAGACCTTTCTCTCTGTCTCTCTCTCACTGTCTAACTCTGCCTGTCAAAAAAAGAAAAAGAAAAAGAAAAAAGTCTTCCATCAAGGAAAAGTCTGGGCCTGATGGCTTTACTACTGAATTCTGCAAAAGATTCAAAGAGGAAGTAGCTACAGTATTCTTCAAACTATTCCAAAATATGCAACTGGATGAAGTCTGCCAAACTCTTTTTATGAGAGCAACATTACTTTGATACCAAAACCAAAAATATGACATGAAAAGAAAACTATAGTCTACAGACTATTCATTAAGGATATAGTCCTTAATGAACATAGATGCAAAGATTCCTAACAAAATACTAGCAAATTGAATCCAAAAGCACATCAAAAAGATCAAGTGGGATTTATCCCAGAACTGCAAGAGTGGTTCAACATTCACAAATCAATAGACATGATAAATTACATCAACAGAATAAAGAACAAATACCATATGTTCATCTCAATGGATGTAGAGAAAGCATTTGAGAACATTCAACACCCCTTCATGTCAAAAGTCCTCCACAGCTTAGGTATAGAGGGATCTTACTCAAAATTATAAAGGCTATGTATCTCAAACCAACAGCAAATATCATATTGAACTGGAGAAAACTTAAAGCATTTCCCCTCAGATCTGGACTATGATGAGGATGTCTTCTTTTGCCACTCTTATCCAATATAGTACTGGAAGTTTTAGCGAGAACAATTAGAGATTAGAAAGAAATGAAGGGCATCAACATTGGAAAAGAGGAAGTCAAATTATCTATGTTTGCAGATGACATGATGTTATACATACACTTCATCAAAAAGTGTTAGAATTGAAAAACCAATTCAGTAAAGTTGCAGTTTACAAAATAAACATACAAAAACCAGTAGCTTTTTTGTATGCTAATGAGGAATTCACAGAAAGTGGTATCAAGAAAGAAATCTAATTTTCTAAATCTACAAAAAAATCAAATATTTAGAAATAAATTCAATCAAAGAAGTGAAAGATCTCTACAATGAAAATTATCAAACATTGATGAAAGAAGTCATCAAGGGCAAAAAATAATTGCAAAGATATTCCTTGCTCATGGATTAGAAGAATCAATATTATTGAAATGTAAATACCACCAAACACAATCTACAGATTTAATGCAGTACTTATCAAAATACCCATGACATTCTTTACAGTTAGAAAAAGCAATCCTAATATTCATATGGAATCATGAAAGACCCAGAATAGCCAAAGCCATCATGAACAAGAAAATCAAGCTGGAGGCATCATAATACCTGACTTCAAGGCATAATGCAAAGCTATAGTTATTAAAACAGCATGGTACTCACATGAAAAATGACACACAGCTCAGTAGAGCAGAAAAAGATCCCAGAAATCAATCCACATACATACTACCCACTGATTATTGACCAAAGTGCTCAGACCATACAGTGGAGTAAGCATAGTCTCTTCAACAAACAATGCTGGCAAAAGAAGATTGAAATTAGATCCATATCTCTCACCATATACAAAAATCGACTCTAGATGGATCAAAGACCTAAGCTTAAAACCTGAGACTATGAGGTCACTGGAAGAAAATGTAGGGGAAACACTCCAAGACATTTGTGTAGGGGACAACTTCTTGGACAAGAACCCCAAAGCACAAGCATCAAAAGCAAAACTAAACAAATGAGATGATATCAAACTCCGAAGCTTTGGCACAGCAAAAGGAGCAATCAATGTAGTGAAGAGACATCCAACAGAATGGAAAAAGAAATTTGCAAACCACCTACTTACAAAGGATTAATATCTCAAATATATCAGCAATTTAAAAAACTCAACAACAAAAACCAATTAATCCAATTGAGAAATGGGCAAAACATTTCAATAGTTCTCAAAAGAAGAAATATAAATATCCAATAAATATATGAAAAAATGCACATTATCACTAGGCATCAGGAAAATGCAAATCAAAACGACAATGAGATATCACCTCACCCTGTAAAAATGACTAAAATACAAAATGCAGAGAGTTACAAATGGTGGAGAGAGTGTGGAGAAAGAGGAACACTTACACATTCTTGGTAGGTGTCGCTCCCCCATTCGCGGAGGCACGACACCATCCCGGGTTAGCTGCCGTGGAGGGGCGGCACCCCCCCGCCGCTATCCCTGCTTCCGCGGAGGAGCGGCACATCGCCGGCCGGCTCTCTCAGGGGCTGCTCAGATGTTCCTCAGGTGTTCCTTCAGATGTTCCTGGTGCATGTTGTCTCTCTCCTCCTTTATAGTCCTCTTCCACCAATCCCAACTCTGCTACCCACACACCGAGCACGCTGCTCTCCTCCAATCAGGAGCAGGATTAGCTCCTGCAGCTTATCAGTCAAATTGGCGAGAGGCAGCTGTGTAGAGGTTGTTTGGTCTCTCTCTCAGCACCATATTGTGGGAGAGCAGATGCATAGAATAAGTCTTAATTCCAGTAACTTAGTCTAGTCTCAGTTGCTCCCCACAGTTCCCCCTTTCTTTTTATTCTTTGGCATTGATACATGCCTGTCTTCGGTGCCCCGCAGCACACACTCTGCTCTGCTCGAGTTGCCCGCAGGTGCTTACAGCCCTACCAATCAGGCAAACCGAATCTGGGTCCTCTCTTCGCCATGTTGTGGGGAGGTTTTTAGGTGCTGATGCGTGCCTGTGTTCGGTGCCCTGCAGCGCATGCTCTGCTCTGCTCTGCTAGAGCTGCCCGCAGGTGCTTACCGCCTTATTAATCAGGCAGACTGACTCCGGGCCCTCTCATTGCCATGTTGTGGGTAGACTTATTGGTGTTGATTCGTGCCTATCTTCGGTGACCTGCGGCACATACTCTGCTAGCCGCCTGCAGGTGTTTACCGCCTTACTAATCAGGCAGACCAAATCCGAGCCCTCTCATTGCCGTGTTGTGGGGAGGCCTTATTTTTCTCTGTTTCTCTATCTCCGGGCATTCCTATTTCTCTTATTTTACTTCTATCTGCCAGCATTCCTATTTCTCTCATTTTACTTCTATACTTCTGTTTCTCTTATCCCCGAGGCTTCCCGGCGCCCTGCACCGCAGCGGCTTCCCGGCTCTGCGCGGCTTCAGCCCGCGCTTCTCTCATCTGCGCGGCTTCCTGGCTTCGCGAGCGCTCCACAGTCTCCGCCTTTTGCACCCACCCCGCAGCCTCCTCCACGCTAGCCCCGCGCTTCCTATCTACTTGCGCCCCGTGCGCTCTCTCCGCTCGTGCCCCGCACACTCTCTCTGTGCTCGGCGGCTTCCGCGAATCACGGCCTAGCTCACGTTTCTGCTACTGGTTAGTTTTCAGTCTAAGTTCCCTGGGCTAACCTGACGAATTCCAACCTAGCTTACGTCTCCACTTCTGGTTTGGCTTCCCATCTTTTGCTCCCCGGGCTGACTTGATGAATTCCAACCTAGCTTACGTCTCCGCTTCGGCCTACCCCCGTGGCTTCATTTTCCCTAGCTTATATTTTTCTCTACCCAGTATTTTTCCTAACTTTCTTCCAACAATATTTCTCTCTCATTTTTCCTGGCTTCTCCCCACAGTCCATATCCGAGTCTGTTTCTTCTAGCTTTCACTTTCACTTTCAATCTTAGCTTTCTCCTAGCTTCTCCCCTCGGTCCATATCTGAGTCAATATTTCTTCTAGCTTTCACTTTCGCTTTCAACCTTAGATTTCTCCTAGCTTCTCCCCGCAGTCCGTATCCGAGTCTATGTTTCTTCTAGCTTTCACTTTCACTTTCAACCTTAGCTTTCTCCTAGCTTCTTCCGGCACTTTTTCCGTCCGGCTTTTCCCTAGGCTCTCCCTAGGCTCTCTCCGGTATTTTCCCACTTCTTCCCGCTTCTTCCCTCCTAGGTTTCATACCGAGTCACGGCACCATTATGTCGCTTCCCCATTCGCGGAGGAACGACAGTAGGAATCTAAATTACTGCAGCCACTGTGGAAAACAGTGTGGAAATTTATTTAAAAACTATAAATAGACCTGCTGTATGATCCAGAAATCCCACTACTGGATATATACCTAAAACACTTGAACAAATTGTGTCAAAGAGATACCTGCATCCCTTGTTAATAGCAGAACTGTTCACAATAGCCAAAATTTGGAATCAACCAAGGTGTGCATCATCAGATGAGTAAAGACAATGTGGTATATATACACAATATGGTAGAGATACAAAATGTGGTATATATAGACAATGGAATATTATTCAACTATAAAAATGATGAAATTTTACCATTTGCAGCAAAATGGATGCAACTAGAGGACATCATGTTGATTGAAATAAGCTGGACCCAGAAAGACAAATACATCATGTTCTCCCTTGTATGTGGAAGCTAAAATTAAAAAATAAACAAAAAAGAAATATCTGTGTATATCAGTATTGCTACACATGTAGTTTTGTAAAACTTTGTTTTATACCTTTATCAAACCAATGGTTAAGAATGCTATACTACTATAATGATCTGTGTGATCATTCATTTTTCCATTCAATTATTATTTATAGTTTTCTATATTGCCACTAAACTAGGGTATTTTTGCTTTTTGCTCATTAAACTTCTTGTTCTGTGAAGTATTAAGACTTTTTACCGTAATGTAACTTTAAAATGTAAATTTAAAATATGTTATCTGAAAAACTAAACAAAAAAGAAAGGGAGAAGAAAGGAGGGTAGGAAAATAGGGAGGAGGGAGAAAGGGAATATCATTGTGTTCTTGCAATTGTATCTTCAAAGTACATTGACTATGTTAAGACTAATTAAAATTAAACATTAAAAGAAAGACAGGGAGATAACTCCAATCCATTGTTTCATACCCCAATTTCTTGCAACAGCATGGGAGGGTTCAGGCCAACACCAGAAGGCTGAAACCCAATTCAGGTCTCTACATGCAGGTGGCTCTCTACTTGCTCATCACTTGCTGCCTCTCAAGGCATGCATTGGCAGAAAGCTGGAATTGTAAGCAGAGTCAAGATTTTTACCTAAGCTCTTTAATATTGAATGAGTGTGGGTGTTCCAGGAAGCATCTTAACAATTTGACAAATGCTCATCCCTGTTCTCTTTCTGTTTATTTCACTTATAGATAGTTGGAAACTAGAGGGGTCCCCAATACCAGCAGGATTGCAGCATCTTATTGCGTGTGATCATACACTAGTTTGAGAACACAATTAGTAGTTGCTACATGTGGTGGCAGTTCTCTGTACTGTAGGCCTGAGCGTTCACTTTAAAAAAAGATTATTTATTTGAAAAGCAGAGAAACAGAGAGGGAGAGACAGAGAGAGAGAAAAAGATCTTATATTCACAGGTTCATTCCTTAAATGACCATAATGCCCAGGGCTGAGCCAGGCTGAAGCCAAGAGCCTGGTACTGCATCTGGGTCTCCAACATGGGTGACTCCACTGCTCTCCCAGGCACATCAGCAGGGAGCTGGATTGGAAGTGGAGCAGTCAGAGCTCTAACCCATGCTCCAATATCAGATGCTGGCATCAAAGGTAGCAGCTTAATGGGCTGTGGCACGACAGCAGCCCCTCACTTTATTGATATTTATTTAATTAAATTGTCTTGGGAATAGCAAACACAAGGGAAGAATTGGTCTCAGTAGTGTTTGCTTTCACATAACCTAATCAAACATAGGATGCCTCATGCCTCATTCTGTTGCACTGTTTCCTTTTTGTTTTCCTAAAAAGATTCACTAACCTTCTGCCAATATGATGTGTGTTGGGGAAATCAGTTTCAGAATTGTTATTCTAGGAATTGCTTTTAGCAGCTGAAACTTCACCACTTCGTTAAGCCCTCCCCTGCCATCTGCTCAGTTCCAAAACTGCAGAAAAGGTTGAGAGGAACTACTAAAATTACGAAGAACGGAGCCTACTATGGAAATTCTATGGCATGAAATCTGTCATTTGTATAGGCATCACAAGATCATGCTCTTAAGATCAGCAAGGTGTGAGGTCTTCAATGGCAGCCCTTTTGTGAACAAACCATTTTTCACCAAAATCATCTGAACCAACCTCAAAATTCATGCTTGCAAACCAAGCTGATCCCCTCCTCTTGGGTCAATCATGTAAGAGAGAATTTAAGGAAACTCATGGCAGTTTTGGAGATTTACTATTGTCTTTCTCCAGGGTGCTCATAAAAGTGACTTACACAATGCTGGGGGCATACTGGGTATTTTTCCTTAGGTCTAATTCTTTTTTTTAATCTTTCTTTTTTATATTTATTTATTTTTATTTAGTAAATATAAATTTCCAAAGTACAGTTTATGGATTACAATGGCTCCCCCCCCCATAATTTCCCTCCCACTCGCACCCCTCCCATCTCCCGCTCCCTCTCCCATTCCATTCACATTAAGATTCATTTTCAATTATCTTATATACACTTAGATCTAATTCTTAGACTGTTCCCATTTCTGTGATCGAACTCACAGTCTTATGCCCCTGCTTTTATGCCCTTATTGCTTCATCTTGGGCTCAAATCTTTAGTGTATTTAGGACTCAAGTTTATTTTATTATCATTTCAGCCCTTGCAAAGGCTTTCATAGGCCTCTGAGACTTCATTCCACGTCAAATATTAACTCTTCTTTCCTTTCTCTGGACCTCCCTCCCTCCCTTTCTCTCTTCCTTCATTCCTTCAATAAGTTGAATTTTGATAGTTGCTAATGCTAGTCTGAAGTTAAAAGTTCTTAGCAATCTCCAGAAGCAGAAATTGAAGTGGAAATTCTTAGGCAAGCAATGTAGCATGAGAGTGCTGTAAAGGTAGGAGGGAAAGAGAACAGGTAGAAGATAGGCAATGGTGATTTCATAGAAAAACTTTGGAGAGTGGATTGTAGCATGTCCCCCTGCCCTCACCATGCAAGAGGGCTTGGCTGATGCCAGTGATTTGTTGTGGTCCACCCTTGGCAGGGGATGGGTGGAAACTAATGTCAACTCAAGCTTCTACAGACAAAGTGTCTCCTATCAGGTAAGGGCAGTTTTTCTGGGAATGCTTGATGTATGAACCAATAGCAGGCAACACCCACGCCATCTAGGGGATGAGTGCATTAGAATGACATGGGGCTCTGGATGGGACTCCAGCAACATCTGCACCATGACACCTGGGGTTTACCCTCGGATCTAAAGGAGCTGTGTAGATACAGATAATCGTGGAGCAATGTGGAGGTGGAGAGGTAGAGCTGGTCACAAGGGTACTAAAGATGAGCATGCAAAGCAGCCTGGAGTGGAGGCATGAAGTAAAAATTAGGTGGGGGTGTTTCTCCAGGAAAATGTCTACAAGGGAATATCTCATAAATTGAGTCCTAAAGGTGAAACACATTATGGAGGAAAGTAAGGAAGCTTCAGGCAGAGTCCAAGTACAAACGTTAGTGGACAGGAAGTACGAATATTAGTGGACAGGGCTGTATGATGACTTTTCCAGTTACCCTGAGAATGTTTATTTTCCAGGGCTCCTTCCTCCATAAAAATATGTTGAAAATTGTTTTATGAGTGGTTCAATATGAATATGAATTTTATATTTTATTCTTTAGGTTTTGACACAGATTAAAGCATTTTCTAAATTTTTTCTAAATTGGCTTCTAAAAGCACCATAGGCTCCCTCTACTGTGACTAGTGTGCCCATTGAATAAATTGATCTCATTAATGGAGTATGAAGTATGTGGCCATTTCTGTCCTTTCTTTGCTGCTGCCATCTTTTGCCTGCCTGGATTCCAACTACTCTCATTATCTTCTCCCAAGACCATGCTCTATGAGCCTGTATTATATTGTCCAAAATTTGTGTCCACCTGAATCCTCAGAATGTGACCTTACTTAGAAATAGGGCCTTAGCAGATGTAACTAGTTAAGTTTAGGTGGGCTTCCTGGACTATGTTAGGCCCCAAACCCTAAGATTTTGTTCTTAGAAGAAGAGGAAAAAACACAAAAGGAACAGAGACAAGAGCAGTAGTGGAGAAATGCAACCATTAGCCATGGTACGGCAAAGTTTACTGGTAATCATCAGATGGAAACCAAACACTTCACACTCCAGCAGTTCTGAATACACAAAGTCGTCTTCTTACAAGTTCCTACTTTCACGAATGGGGCCAATTTATTATTTGGAATTTAGCAGACATTGAACAGGGTCTTCTTGGAGAGCATGGATCTGCTGACATTTTGACATTGGATTTCAATCCTCTAGGATTGTGAGAAAATAAGTATCTGTGGTCGTAATCCAGCTGGTTTGTGGAACTTTGTCACAGCAAACATAGGAATTAATATAGGCTGTCTGCAAAATGTCTTGTCTGAATCAAAAGTGCCCTTGGTTTTGGCTATCTGTACACAGTTGGGCTGAAACTCCTAAAGTCCTTACCCATCATTTTCTGTGCTTGTCCCCCACTTTTCAGCACTGACTTTTCATCTCTTAGTACCAAAGAGCAAGCAGAGGAATGTACAGACCTCAGATGTTGCTAAGGTGGCTTTGACCCCACCAGAAGTTTCCTTCCTCCATTGCATGATGCTTGCTATCAACAGTGCTGTATGCTAGAAGGAAATGAAGCAGCATTTTCAAGATTGTAAGGAAAGATATTTGCTTTCGAGGACAGAAAGGAGAGAGGAAGCTAGGTGTACTTATTTTTTGGTATTTTTCTTGTATTTTCTGTTCAGAAAGAATAGCCACCAATAAAACCAGGCTTTTCCTGTTTTCTAGCTGTTTATTTTTTATTTGAAGGACAGAGCTAAAGAGCGAGAGCGAGAGCGAGAGCGAGGGAGAGAGAAGGAAGGAAAGAGAGAGAGAGAGAGAGAGAGAAATCTTCCAACCACTGGTTCAGTCCCTAAATGGCCACAATGGCCAGGCCAAATCCAGGGGGCAAGAAGCTTCATTTGGGTCTCACACGAGGGTGCAATGGCCTAAAGACTTGGACCATCTTCCTCTGCTTTCTCAAGCACATCGGCAGGGAGCTAGATTGGAAGTAGAGCGGCTAGGACTTGAACTGGCACCATCTGAGATGCCTGTATTGCAGTCATTGGCTTAACCTGTTACGCTATAATGCTGGCCCCTAGTTATTTATTAACAAAAAAAATTGCCATACTGTGAAATGCGTGGAAATGTGAGGGGGATATGCTGCAATATCCTATAAAATATGTGCTACATAAGGGGAAGGACCATTTGTTTCCATTCTCAGTGTGCACCATGTGTGCACCTGGAATATCATAATCTTTCATTAGTAAATGAATTCATATGCTATGCACTGACTAGCAAGGTAATTTAGCTCAGGTCAGTCACTGGCCAGATTTCCCTTGCTGCATCACGTGCCCATATCCGAAGTTGTACCTTATGAACGGGTGAGTGATTTTGTAGGTGGGATGTGTGAATGAATAGTTACTCTCTAAGTAGTATGTCCAAACATGTCCTCAAGATCATATACTCTCCACTTAGATACAGTAAGGATACATAAATCTCAGTGCAAAGGCAAAATTTGACATTGCAAAAACATTAATAAAACACTCCATTTATTTCCGATGGAGATTAATTTTAACACTATAGTATTGTATCTACTATAAACTAGGACTATGCTAAGTACTGTCTATACAATATACCATTTAATCATTATAACTAGAAAATGAAATATAGATAATTTAATTTGCCCATAACTATCAGAGCTGGGATTCAGATATTTTACTCCAAGTGTAAAAACATTTTGTCAATGAATTTCAAGTTTTAGTGAATGTAAAATCATCTAGGGGAGTTTGATAAAAACATAGATGCTTAGTTTTCACTTCTAGAGAATCAATTAGTGTAAGGTGGACTCAGGAATCTATCAGGTGACTTGGATGCGAATGGTCCATGGTCCACACTTGTTGAAGCTCTGCTCTATAATACTAGATGTGAAATTCACAGTGAAAGTTATTTTGTATATAATATCTGTCATTCAACAGCATTGTCCCTTTATGAGTATCTGGCTGTTTCAGCACTATTTATTGTTCTGACTCTTCTTTCCTTACCCCTTGCAGATTCACTTTTGTTACTATGTCCAAGTTCTGGACATGACTCCTTTATTTTGTTTTCTCTGGATAATTCTTATCATTAAACATATTTTGAGAACTTACGCTGTGGCTCAAAGGGTAAGAAACATTAGAAAACACCATGATTCATATTATGAGTGGACATAGACATAACATTTAGAGATGAACATTTAGAAAGCAATGCTCAACACCTTCAGGATCCCATGTTTATCTTTTTTTCTATTTTTTTTTAAATTTTTTGACAGGCAGAGTGGACAGTGAGAGAGAGAGACAGAGAGAAAGGTCTTCCTTTGCCGTTGGTTCACCCTCCAATGGCCGCCGCGGCTGGTGCGCTGTGGCCAGCGCACCGCGCTGATCCGATGGCAGGAGCCAGGTGCTTCTCCTGGTCTCCCATGGGGTGCAGGGCCCAAGCACTTGGGCCATCCTCCACTGCACTCCCTGGCCACAGCAGAGAGCTGGCCTGGAAGAGGGGCAACCGGGACAGAATCTGGCGCCCAGACCGGGACTAGAACCCAGTGTGCCGGCGCCGCAAGGCGGAGGATTAGCCTAGTGAGCCGCGGCACCGGCCAGGATCCCATGTTTAAACATACTTATATGGGCTACAATATTTTTAGAAATCTGTGCACAGTTCAGTAACACCCAGAAATCACTATGTTTCCTTTTCCTTTTTATCTCTTTCCTTTACTTAAACTTCTTTTGCAAATAAGCAGTAAGCATTTTGAAAAACAAGTCATATTTTATGAAGAACATCTTATACAAATGCCATTAGAAAAGATAAAAGAAAGACAAAATATAGACATAGTAGTATTTACCTTTCAGGAGTTCTGCTTTTTCCCAGCAATTTGCTATGGTCTTAAATAGGGGGCCTGTTGTACATTTAATTTGATAGTCTAATCTTAAAAACGGGAAAAAAGATTATATTTATGCACTGTGACCTGAGGCTTCTGTTTAAATATGCTTGATGCCAACAAGGTAATTTTGACAAGCTCTTAAACATCTGTTTTATAATATTTTATGAAACAGGCTTAAAAAGAGTATTTGTGATGAATCACTGATGAGGAAACTAAAGCCCAGAGATGTGAAATTATTTAGTTAAAACTGAAGGAAATTGTATAAACAACCCAAGGTCCCGCTGGATTACTGTGCAGTGAGTTCTGAGGCTGGAGGCAGTTTCCCAGCTGGATTCACAGGAAAAGCAAACGCTTTCCATTAGAATGGTTCAGGCTTGTGATACCCAAGTTTCCATTTATATCTGAAGTCCCAGATAGTCAAGGGCTGACCCAGCTGCTCATAGTAAAAGTGTGTGGGCTAAATGAAGGGTTGCTGTCCAAATGATTACAGCATAGCTGTGTCAAACTCTGAACAATAGTATGTCAACAGCCCAGGAAGAGTGAGTTTTTGTTTGTTTCTCCCCGTATAAGGTGTGCAGTGGCCCCAGATGGGCTGTGCTGTGTAGCATATTTTCTTTCTCCCTCAGTGAAATGCCCAACATACTAAGAGTTGAAAGAATTTCAGTTGTTCTATAGCCTGTCACATGGTTCTTGGTACCTCAATTGGTAATATTAATTAATAGTCACAGAGGGAAGCAAATGGGTTTGCAGACCTAAGAAGCAACCCACAGTCACTGTGATAATGGGAGAAATGCACAGGCTTTCTTCCTCTGCAGAGTCTAGTTTCTCCATCTTTGGAGTATAATTCACTGAGATTTTCCTCCAGCAGTGTGATCTGCTGACTTTATTTGTGCTTTCTCTGTTGTAGTCCGGTCATATTTAACTGTTACATTCAAAGTAAAGGTCATTATGTTAATTGTTGATTGAGGTTGATGTTTTTCTGGGCAGTCATTCTCCCTGCTTGTTGGGTGGACAGTCCTGGAGAAAGGATGAAGTATGCCTTTGAAAAGGTGGTAGAGACCAGGAGTCCCTGAGTCCCGTATATCCTCCATTGTTGCCTGGAAATATTTCTCTTCTTCTTATCACTTCCCCACACCTCTATTTTGTACCTCCCACTAATTGTCATTCAGTCCCACTTGGGAGTCCTGTTCTTACTTCAAATTCATCATGTCCTCATCATTTCACCTCAGACCACAATTTCCATTCCATTTCGAGTAATTTCCATTTCACACACCCTGAGTCACAGTGGTGTCAGGTGGCTTGCTATTTATTCCATGCTACAGCAATCTCTTCAACCCTTTTTACTTTTTAACATTCTGCTTCCTACATGGAATGCCTCCTCTCACTATTTTGCCCAATGAAGCTCCACTTAACCTTGAAGAGTTCACATATTTCCACAGAAGTTTTCTCCAGCTCCTCAAGGAAGTGTTAATTTTCCTTCCTTTTCTAGCACTTTAAATTTCCTTATCTAGAATATGTGTTATGTTGTAATTACTTATTTACCCATCCATCTTTCTCGTAGACTGTGTGCTTAGGATGACATTTGGATCTCTATATTTCAGTGTCTAGCACAGTACATAATAATAAAATTTTAGAAATGTTTGCTGAGTGAACTTTAGGCTTTGGTAACTTTATTAAATCGTTGGCATTAAATAAAAAAAACAGATTAGTTTATGTAACTCCAGATATTCATTCATTCATTGATCTATTTCTTTAGGTAAATACATATCTAGCCACTATTATGTACTAATCATGACACATGGAAATTAATATTTTAGTAAAACAATTATATAATGAAAAGAAGATTTGAAAGATGTCGAGAATGAGAGGCATTTGAGGCAGGTGGTGATGATGGGGCTGAGTGCTGCTGCTGATAAGGAATTATCTTGGGAAAAAAGGGAATGAAGAGCCTTCTCAAAGGCCCTGGGGTGGGAGGGAGATAGTCAGACAAGGTCCTGAAAGATAGGATGTGTGTCTGGAGCAGAGAGAGCACGTGGACGTGTGATTGGAAGAAAAAGGCTGTGCCTCAGAACATCTACATATTCCCAGGCCCTTTTAAGGAACTTTTATCCCAGATACAGTGGAAACATAGTGAAAACTGAGTGATTGTAGAGGATATGGTGTATTTTGTGGGGACCTGTACTGGCCAAATGATAATTTGCTCCCTTACTGTGTTTTGTTTTGCCTATGTAAGCTTCATATAGGAACTATGTCTTACGTTTCCTAGAGTTCCTGGTACCTGGTATTAAGTAATAAATAGAGTAGGTAGCTATGAGATGTGTACTACTTCATTCATTACAGGTTCCTGAGAATGAGAATTTATGTAAATGCACTTAGACAGAAACTGAGTTAACCAAATCTATTGGGTGGCTTAAAATGAGATATCAAGTTTGTTAAAATAGTGAGAAATGTATAAGGTAAATGGACCGCTGGTGAACCACTAGAATCTGAATGGATGAAGGTTGTTTCATAAGTGTTGGGAAGCTAATTGCCAGGATTAATTTTAGATAAGCCTGCATCCCTTGTTCAATAAAGTTTTATCACTCATGATATTTGAAGTTTTATGTTACAGAATCATTAGTAGGCCTTAAAAAGTTGTTTGGTCTTTAAAAGTCCTTTTTGCAAATTTAAACTCAATGGAATCTTAAAGATACATTTGTCAAGGGACATCTCTGGAACATTTTGATGGGCTCCAGATATTAAGGAAATACACATACTTGAGTTTGAGCATAGGCATCTTTGATGTGGAAGTGAAGCTTTGCAGGTGGCCAGTCCCTCAGTTTTGCCTCTGCACTAACTCCACCAGAAATGAATATTATTTTATGAATATTTGTGGTAACGGTGCCACTACCCATCACTGAAACTGTCTGGATTTTGTTTCACAATAATAAAGAGAGTTTTTTTCTCCTTCATCTCTTTGGCTTTGTGAAATTTAATGTTATCAGGAGGAAAGTGTGATAACGTCGGGAGATGAGTCACTCTGTTCTATCAGCTGAGCTGGTGGAGCTGTCTTCTGGAAGCCTTTGTGTTCCAGTAGCCTTCTCACATCAACTTTCAGAAGCAAGGTCTTATTGTAAGGCTGCGATTTCCTTAAAACTTCAGTGCAGCCAGTATTAAAATAGTGTCTCCTGAGCATCCCTAAACATTTTTAGAGTTCTATTTTTGTCCCTCTGCTCAATTAATTTGCTAGTGGTTCAAGAGGAAATGAAGCCAGAGTGCTGTTTAGGACATCTGCCATTCTATGAGTGCTGTGTATCCCGCTTCCCATGTTGGATCACTCTCTCCCTTTTTAATTCTATCAGTTAGTTAGTATTAGCAGACACTAGTCTTGTTTATGTGATCCCTTTGATTCTTAGACCTTTCAGTGTGATCAATTGTGAACTGAAATTGATCACTTGGACTAGTGAGATGGCATTGGTACATACCACCTTGATGGGATTGTATTGGAATCCCCGGCACATTTCTAACTCTACCATTTGGGGCAAGTCCGATTGAGCATGTCCCAAACTGTACCTCTCCTCCCTCTCTTATTCCCACTCTTACATGTAACAGGGATCCCTTTTCAGTTAAATTTAAACACATAAGAATAATTGTGTGTTAATTACAGAGTTCAACCAATAGTATTAAGTAGAACAAAAAAAATACTAAAAGGGATAAAGTATTAAATTGTACATCAACAGTCAGGACAAGGGCTGATCAAGTCACCATTTCTCATAGTGTCCATTTCACTTCAACAGGTTTCCTTTTTGGTGCTTGGTTAGTTGTCACCAGTCAGGGAGAACATATGATATTTTTCCCTTTGGGACTGGCTTAGTTCACTCAGCATGATGTTTTCCAGATTCCTCCATTTTGTTGCAAATGACTGGATTTCATTGTTTTCGACGCTGATTAGTATTCTATAGAGTACATGTCCCATAATGTCTTTATCCAGTCTACTGTTGATGGGCATTTAGGTTGATTCCAGGCCTTAGCTATTGTGAATTGAGCGGCAATAAACATTAAGGTGCAGACCGCTTTTTTGTTTGCCAATTTAGTTTCCTTTTGGTAAATTCCAAGGAGTGGGATGGCTGGGTTGTATGGTAGGGTTATATCCAGGTTTCTGAGGAATCTCCAGACTGACTTCCATAGTGGCTTGACCAGTTTGCATTCCCACCAACAGTGGGTTAGTGTCCCTTTTTCCCCACATCCTCGCCAGCATCTGTTGTTGGTAGATTTCTGTATGTGAGCCATTCTAACCGGGGTGAGGTAAAACCTCATTGTGGTTTTGATTTGCATTTCACTGATTCCTAGTGATCCTGAATATTTTTTCATGTGCCTGTTGGCCATTGGATTTCCTCTTTTGAAAAATGTCTATTGAGGTCCTTGGCCCATCTCTTAAGTGGGTTGTTTGTTTTGATGTTGTGGAGTTTCTTGATCTCTTTGTAGATTCTGGTTATTAACCCTTTATCTGTTGCATAGTTTGCAAATATTTTTTCCCATTCTGTCAGTTGCCTCTTCACATTCCTAACTGTTTCTTTTGCAGTACAGAAACTTCTCAATTTGATGCAATCCCCAGTAGAAAGAACAGGCCATCAAAGAAGGAGGTACCTTTCTCTGAAGGGAGGAGAGAACTTCCACTTTGACTATGACCTTGTCTAAATAAGATTGAAGTCAGCGAACTCAAAAGGCTTCCATAGCCTTGGCAACTCATGACTAGAGCCTAGGGAGATTATTGACACCATAAACAAGAGTGTCAAATTGTTAAGTCAACAACAGGAGTCACTGTGTACTTTTTCCTCATGTAGGATTGCTGTCTTTAATGTGTTATTCAATGTGAATTAATGTTATAACTAGTACTCAAACGGTATTTTACACATTATGTTCTATGTGGGTGCAAATTGATAAGATCTTTACTTAATATATACTAAATCGATCTTCTCTATATAAAGATAATTGAAAATGAATCTTGATGTGAATGCAAGAGGAGAGGGAGTGGGAGATGGGAGGGTTGTGGGTGGGAGGGAAGTTATGGGGGGGAGCCATTGCAATCCATAAACTGCACTTTGGAAATTTATATTTACTAAATAAAAGTTTTAATAATAAAAGAGGAAATGAATGTGAAGGAGAGTGCTTTTTGAGGTTTTGGGGTTAGAGTGGTTTTTGCAGACTATTCCATGATAATTGGCAAAATTAAGATCTCCATGCATGTCAAGAGCATATTTGTACTGCACACCAAATGGCAGACTTTTCTTATTTCCTCTCAGTAACTTCTCCACTCTGTGTTGTAGACTTCCACAACATAGTTTGCAAACTCATTCATTGTACCTGTTTGAAAGAATTGGTAACTAGGGCATGCTTTGTATTGAAATATTTTTAATATCAGTAAAACAGTTTCATTAGTAAGTGTAACTACTTTATTTCCTCACACATTTCATAAGAGATGTTATAGATCTTATTTGGAAATTCAATAGGTTAAAGAATCACCATCCAGGAAGAAGCATCTAATTATTTCAGCCACCACACTAGCCAGAGACTGATCTGTCCAATTTTTACTTCTTCCTCTGAGAGTTGCTCATCTCAGATCTGGTGAATGTCTAATGGAGTATAAGCCAGTAGTCAGCAAATCACAGGTCAAATCTGGCCAGCAGCCTTTTTCTGTAAATAGATCTTTATCAGACTTAGCTGTGTCATTTGTGTAAGTGCTGTCCATGCTGCTTTTGTTTTACCACAGTAGAGTTAGGTAGTTGCAGCTAAGACCATATGGCCTACAGAGCAAAAACCACCTTCTCTCTGTCCCTCTACAGAAAATTTTGCTACTCCTGGTCTATGATACATTTCTATATGACCTTTGGCCATTGATTAGCCTTGAACTCCCTGAATGAATTATATCTATCAGCTTTGCCCCACCCCCTAACCTTAGAGATTAAAGGAAATTTTCAACCGTTAGAAACCAGGCAAGGCATAATATATCTTATAGGGACAAATTTGGATTGATTTTTGACAATATCTTGACAAGGCAAACTCTGACCTTGATGTGCTACAGAGTAGCTTCAGTTCTCATTCCCACAGTATAAGCATGAGAAGAGATCATTGCAGGTTTTGCTTCCATGATAAATTTTCTTTTTTTAATAAATTGTATTTATTTGCATTATATTTGTAAGGCAGAGATGAGAGAGAGAGAGAGAGAGAGCAAATGAGTGATAATGTTTTATCTTCTTGCTCACTCCCTAAATGCCCATAACAGCCAGAGCTGGGCCAGGCTGAAGCCAGGAGCATGGAACTCAGTCTGTATCTCCCACATGGTGGCAGAGTCTCAAGTACTTGAGTGGTCATCTGCTACCTCCCAAGGCACACATTTTCAGGAAGCTGGAATTGGAAGCAAATTTGAGATGTGAACTCTTCATATGGGATGTGAACATCCCAAGCAGTATGTTAACCACTGTGCCAAATGCCCACAAACAACCCCTACCCCCTGAGATAATTTTTAGACTAATGATTTCCCAAAAGTATTTACAAGGATTCCCTTGTGTCAGGAGCTTGGTACAAAGACCAAGGAATAGCTAAGCCAGCATGCTTGAGATAGTTGTAATCTCCACTCATTTCAGCAGGCACATTCTATTTTACAATTTGGTACTAAATGAAAAGGGAGGCATTTGGGAAGCAAATGTAACCTGTACTTTGTATTCTTTGTGTCTTTTTTGTTGGACTGCTCTTGGTTGACTTTCCCTACATATGTAAATATGGGGAATCCCTGGAATCTAACTTTGTTTTTAAAAATTCACATGTCAAATTCCTTGTTTGATCGTTGGAAAGGGTTCAGAAGAAATAATCTTGGCTAGTTTCCTAACATACAAACCAGAGTGCAAATATGGAACAAAGTTTCTCACCACTCTGATCCCTGCCCACCTGTCTCCTGTCAGAACTCACTAATAGATCACTGTATTCTCTCAGACAAAGCCTCAGGATCCTTCTAAACATATTCCATGTAGCCACCAATTAGTCAGAATTGGAACATGAGATGGAATCCTGCCTCCAAATCTGGCTTTCCATATTTCTAAATGGGACAGTCTCCCCCCACCCCAACACACTTTAATTTCTTCCTCTTCTGCATTGATAAGACCCAGGTCTTGAAGGCGGAACTGGGAGACCTGGAAGGCCGAAGCATTCTCAGCACAATCTAGAGCACTGACACAAGTGTAAGGAGACCAGATTGAGTACAGCAGGGTGCGCACTGGGAAGTCACAGGGAAGAAGCCTGAAAAAGGAGCGGGGAGCCAGGTAACGCCCAGCACCAGCACCCAGGTCAAGATGACATTGGAGGAACTGGCTCATGTAATTATGGAAGGCACTGGCAGGTCCAAAATCTGCAGTGCAGGCTGGCAATCCCAACAGGCTTTGATGATGCAGTTTGGAATCTAAAGGTAAAAGTCCTTCCTCTTCAAGGGAGCTCAGTCTTTTCTTTTAAATCCCCTACTGATTGGATGTGGCCTATCACATTATGGAGGATAATGTGCTTTATAAAAAAATTCTTGACTTACACTGTAAACACAGTTAAAAAGTACCTTCACAGCAACATCTAGACTGGTTGATGGCCAACCAAACACCTGCATCTCACAGCCTAGCTAAATTGACAGCATAAAATTTGAGAGGCAGAGTTATAGACAGAGAGGGGAACAGAGAAATGTCTTCCATCCTCTGATTCACTCTCCAGATGGCCTCAATGACAAGAGCTGAGCCAATCCAAAGCCAGGAGCAAGGAGTTTCTTCCAGGCCTCCCACCTTAGTGTAGGGGCCCAAGTACTTGGGCCACCCTCCACTGCTTTTCCAGGCCATTAGCAGGAAACTGGATTGGAAGAAGAGCAGCTAGGATGTGAAGTGATGCACATATGGGATGCTAGCACCATAGGTGGATGCTTAGACTACTATCCCACAGCATAAAATTGATCATGACAGTGTAGGTGATTTTACAATGGAAGACAGGCTAGTGTTTTTAAATATTATGTATTTAAATTTTCACTTAAAGCTATGATTTTATAGGAATTGCTAATTAGAAGAAATGTAATTTTTTTATTTTTTATTTTTTATTTTTTAACTTTTATTTAATGAATATAAATTTCCAAAGTACGACTTATGGACTACAATGGCTTCCCCCCCATAACGTCCCTCCCACCCCCAACCCTCCCCTTTCCCATGCCCTCTCCCCTTCCATTCACATCAAGATTCATTTTCAATTCTCTTTATATACAGATCAGTTTAGCATACATTAAGTAAAGATTTCAACAGTTTGCTCCCACATAGAAAAACATAAAGTGAAAAATACTGTTTGAGTACTAGTTATAGCATTAAATCTCAATGTACAGCACACTAAGGACAAACATACTACATGAGGAGTAAGTGCACAGTGACTCCTGTTGTTGACTTAACAAATTGACACTCTTGTTTATGGCATCAGTAATAACCCTATGCTCTTGTCATGAGCTGCCAAGGCTATGGAAGCCTCCTGAGTTCACTGACTCTGATCATATTTAGACAAGGCCATGGTCAAAGTGGAAGTTCTCTCCTCCCTTCAGAGAAAGGTACCTCCTTCTTTGATGACCCGTTCTTTCCACTGGGATCTCACTTGCAGAGATCTTTCATTTAGTTTTTTTTTTTTTTCCCCCAGAGTGTCTTGGCTTTCCATGCCTGAAATACTCTCATGGGCTTTTCAGCCGGATCCACATGCCTTAAGGGCTGATTCTGAGGCCAGAGTGCTGTTTAGGACATCCGCCATTCTATGGGTCTGCTGTGTATCTCACTTCCCATGTTGGATCGTTCTCTCCCTTTTTTATTCTATCAGTTAGTATTTGCAGACACTATTCTTGTTTATGTGATCCCTTTGGTTCTTAGTCCTATCATTATGATCAATTGTGAACAGAAATTGATCACTGGGACTAATGAGATGGCATTGGTACATGCCACCTTGATGGGATTGAATTGGAATCCCCTGGTATGTTTCTAACTCTACCGTTTGAGGTAAGTCAGCTTGAGCATGTCCCGAATTGCACATCTCTTCCCTCTCTTATTCCCACTCTTATATTTAACAGCAATCACTTTTCAGTTAAGTTTCAGCACTTAAGAAGAATTGCATACTGACTACAGTATTCAACCAAAAGTATTAAGTAGAAAAAAACAAAAAACACTAAGAGGGATAACATATTAAGCTGCTCATCAACAGTCAGGGTGAGGGCTGATCAAGTCACCGTTTCTCATAGTGTTCATTTCACTTTAACAGGTTTCCTTTTTGGTGCTCAGCTAGCTGTCACCCATCAGGGAGAACAAGTGGCACTTGTCCCTCTGGGATTGGCCCATTTCACTCAGCACAGAAATGTAATTTTTTTAGTAAAGCTAAGTTGATTTAAATAAAATTATTAAGTAAATATTGGATATAAATGGCATGTGGATATGGTTTTGAAAAGAACTGAAATGATTAAGAGTAAAGAAGCAGAATGATAAGTGATACAGTTGACTCCTGTAACAATCCTGAAATTTCACGACACAAAGTGGTTTAAGAAGATTACTTGTGATAACCTGAACGTAAGTCATGAGTAGAAAACAATTCACCAACCAATAATAAATGTGAAAATATTCTGCTTGCTATACTAATAAAATAACCCCATTCATACACACTTTTAAAAATAATTTCTGAAAGCAATTTGTCCAAGCTGTTATTCCTTTTTATCTTTAATTGCTTATGGCATTTTTTCAAATAAAAGTTTTAAATTTTATATAATTGAAGCAGTGAGTCTTTTGCTATATAATTTCTTTAAATAATTTTATGTTTGGGAAGTCATTCTGATTTTAAAAATATTTATTTTCATCTACTTGAAATACAGAATGACACAGAGAGACAGATGTCCTTTATCTGCTGTTTCAGTCTTCAAACAGCCAGGGCCATGCCAGGATGAACCTGGGAGACTGGAACTCAATACAGGCCTTCCAAATGTGTGGCAGGGACCCCAGTACTTGAGCCATAATCTGTTGCCTCCCAGGATGCATTAGTAGGAAGTCACATCAAAAGCAGAATAGTCAGGATGTGAACCAGTACTCTGATATGAGATGAAGACTTCCCAAGTGCCATACCCCCATTCTTGGTTTTTAAGTCACAGATCAAATCTCATGTTTGGGTGGGCATTTGAAAAGGATATTTTTATTTATTTCAAATAATTTTACACCTGAAATTTCAAATATTTGTATTTGAAAGGCAGAGATGAGAGAGAGAGTGAGAGAGAATTTCCATTTGCTGGTTCACCTTTAGATGTCTGCAATAGACAGTGCTGGGCCAGGCTATAGATAGCAGCTGAGAATTCAATCCAAGTCTCCCAAATCCAAAACTTATATGAGATGCAGCTTTCTCAAGCAGTGTCTGAACTGCTGCACCAAATGCCTACCCTGGAAGGGATGGTTTTAAAATATTTACATTTTTGATGGATTTTGGATTTATTTTGTTAATGATTGTGGATGGGGCTAATAAATTTTATTTCTCTTAAATTCCTACCCAGTCATTCCTATACAATTTAATAAGTAATTCTTGATTTCTGGTGATGTAACTTTCATTTTCCAGAAATTCTTATGTGAACCTATTCTATATTCTATATCTGTATTTTTTCCCAGTGGTGCCTTATTTTAATTACCAAACCTTTATAATAATATACTTAAATATTTTCTTTGGTCTAAGCTTATTACTTGTATTTTCCATTTAGAATTTTTTCATAAATTCCTCTTTTTTCTTACTTAAAACTGCAAAATATTATTAGATTCTCCAAAATTTACATAAAATTTTCACTATTTCAATTGTGAAGTTTATTCAGGCAAAAACTGTATGTTGCAAAACTGCATTAGATAAAATTTGAGACATGCTGAGTAACCTTGCCTTGGTACAAGGTGATTTATGGCCCTGAAGGGAAGAAGTCCTATATTATGTCTCAATTATGCTAAAAAAGCTGACAATGAGTTTGCAAGCTCCCTGAGAGAAAACACACATACACATGCCTATTAAGGAAGGAAATAATTGGGAAATGGTTTCAGTTTCAAATTTGTGAAGATGAGAAAGCAAGACTAGATTTCTCGGTCACATTAGAAGATTGTCCAGTCACTTCCAGTCCTGAGTGTGGCAGACCTCTTACCTCCTCATGCTTGTATTAGTTCTTTGTGAATAGCAAGAACAAAAATTTTGTCTGCTCTCCAGCAAAACTTTAATTGCAGAAAATAATTTAGAAGAAAATCAAAGTAATTTTCCAGATTTTTTAAAAAGATTTATCTATTTGAGAGGCAGAGTTACAGAGAGAGGGAGAGACACGGAAAGAGGTCTTCCACCTGCTAGTTAACTCCCCAAATGGCTGCAACAGCCGGAACTGTGCTGATCCAAAGCCAGGAGCTTCTTGCGGGTCTCCCACATGGGTGCAGTAGCCCAAGCATGTGGGCCATCTTCCACTGCTTTCCCAGGTGCATTATCAGGGAGCTGGATCAGAAGTGGTGCAGCTGGGACTCTAACCAGCATCCATATGTGATGCCAACCATCGCAGGTGGAGGATTAACCTACTATATATACAACAGCGCCAATCCCCCAGATTATGTTTTTACATTTTATTTTTAATTGTGTTTTTGTTTTCAAAGAGAAATGAAAGCCTCAATTTGCTAAACTGCTCAGGTTTCCTTTTCATAAAACTACCCTAGCAAGTTAACCACAAACAACTTCCTAAAGTGTACTTTTTATAAGAAACTGTAGTCCCTGAAATTTGTCTTGAACATGCTTTTCCTTCAGACCTCTTACAGGACTCTGGAGTTTCCATAGCTCAGTGCCAAGAACACAGCTAGGGAATTAGGCCCAGCTTAACAGATGCCTCCTGTTAGTCCAGCTCAAAGTTGTTGTGCTCTTAATGGCTTAGGAGAGTCACTTGAATACCTTGATTCTGATGTGGGCAATGAATTTATTAATTTTTAATCCATGTCCTTGCTTTCTGCAGAGATAGAAATACTAAGCCCAGTCTTTTTGGTATTGTATGCTACAAGGTAGATTTTTTGTCAGTGAGGGAATAAACATACACTCATGCTTGAGTGTGGACTGCCCTGCAGAGAAAAACACATAACTTTGTGGCCTAAAAAGTTTCTTATAAAGTAGGGGGAAATGAAAAACTGAAAGCAGTATCTGTAATTGGGAATATCTGTCTGAGAATAGGAGAGAAAAGAGTAGAAAATCTCCATCTGAAATCCAAAAATATGGGAGCAGTACCTCTAGGTGAGGTACAGGGGGAAAAAGAGTGATCTCTCCTGCTTCCCATCACTTTTTATGTTGTATGCACTCTGGTCCCAGAGGCAGCAGATGCAACATGGGAAGGTGGGCATTTTGACTGACAAGTAGGAGGGTACATGGTGCAATAGGCCATGGCTTCTGACTTCTACTCTGCAGACCTAACTAGCTGCATGCCTGTCCCATATCATTTGCCTCACAGAGATTTCTGACCCTTAATCTTAAGCGTATACTGAAGGATGAAATTCAGTCTTCTGTATGTACTTCCTGCTGATCAGAGTTGTTCTCCTTGCCTACCCTGGCTTCAGAAACCTCTACCTATCTCATCTAACACATCTGTTTCACAAGCCAGAGGGTTTCATTATTCAGTACCAATGACTACGGCCTCTGCATGGTCATCATTACTCTGAGAAGCTATTGAATTATGAAACAAACAAGTTTTTCAATCAGGCTGAGCATAATTGAAAAGATAAATTGAAGGTGGAATCCCATTTAACAAAGGAAAAGTATATTTTATTGTTTTCCAAATAGATGGTACTGATAGATGATTATCTCATGAAGCCTGGGCATAAAGATTTGTAATTTTTTATAGTGAAATGGTAGTGCTGTTAGAGTAGATGTGACAGCCTATTCATCCCTACACATGCTCCTCATTGCTCCATCTGTATATATTCTAAGGCTAGCAGGTTGTCCATAACTACCTTAGAGCATCCAGACTTGGTACCAGACAGTACCTGCTGTACTTGAGTACTTGAGTAAAAGTAGGTCTGAAATAAAGGCTAGGTTGCCCCAAGCAATAGACAGATTTTTAAAAATGGCTTCATGAGGTATATAACAGGATTGTCTACTATGATGATAGAAAAACTCATTGAGGAATTTTTCTGCCAGTAGCAGTTTCCTGAGAGTATCAGAAAAAGAGGTAGGTTAAATATGTCTACCATAAAGAACAACAGTTTTGACATGACAAAAGCAAAGACTTTACTTACCTTTTTGCTTTTTGAAAAGATATTTGGGGTATTCAATTAGTTTTCAAGAGTAGGCAAACTTCTTCTGTATATCTGGGTAGATTCAAGAGGTAAAGATTTAGTAATTCTTTTTTTTTAAACTTTTATTTAATGCATATAATTTTCCAAAGTACGACTTATGGATTACAATGGCTTCCCCCCCATACCGTCCCTCCCACCCACAACCCTCCCCTTTCCCACTCCCTCTCCCCTTCCATTCACATCAAGATTCATTTTCGATTATCTTAATATACAGAAGATCAGCTTAGTATACATTAAGTATGGATTTCAACAGTTTGCTCCCACACAGAAACATAAAGTGAAAGATAATAGATGATTTTTTTTAAATGATGATGAAATCAGATCAGACCTATTGTCATGTTTAATCCCAGTGAGAGTCAAGTTGGGAATTGATAATTTCTTTTCTTTTTTTTTTTTTTTTTACAGAGGATCAGTTTAGTATGCATTAAGTAAGGATTTCAACAGTTTGCACCCCCATAGAAAGATTTAGTAATTCTTAATAAATGTACCCAGTTTAGAATTCCCTGTCACTTAACGGTAGTAGGAGGGCTCAGTAGCACCTAGTAAGTCCCTCCTATTTACCCAGCTTAGAATTCCCTGTCACTTAACGGTAGTAGGAGGGCTCAGTAGCACCTAGTAAGTCCCTCCTATTTATGCTATAATGGGTCAGAGGAAGAGCCTTCTCTCCAAGTTTTTAATAAGACTAAGTCTCCTGGGGAAACAGGCTGTGAATAATTTTGGGATTTGGCATTGGAAAAATTTTGTTGTCATACTCCATAAGAGCCTTTTGTAACTTAGCTAGATTAATAATATATCTTTTTTTAAATTTTCTTTGACAGGCAGAGTGGACAGTGAGAGACAGAGAGACAGAGAGAAAGGTCTTCCTTTTCCATTGGTTCACCCTCCAATGGCCACTGCAGCTGGCATGCTGCGGCCTTTGCACCGCGCTGATCCGAAGGCAGGAGCCAGGTGCTTCTCCTGGTCTCCCATGGGGTGCAGGGCCCAAGCACTTGGGCCATCCTCCACTGCCTTCCCGGGCCACAGCAGAGAGCTGGACTGGAAGAGGGGCAACTGGGACAGAATCCGGTGCCCCAACCGGGACTAGAACCTGGTGTGCTGGTACTGCAGGTGGAGGATTAGCCTAGTGAGCCGTGGCGCCAGCCAATAATATATCTTATCTTGAGTTTCTGAATCAAAGAGGATCTCAGAAGTGAGGAAATGTCTTCCATATAGCATTTCAAATGGTTAAGCTTTAAAACAGCCTTAGCTGCCATTGTTATCCTGAGGAGGGCAATAGGCAATCATTTAAGCCATGTTCCTAAGGTTTCTTGGCAAAACTCAGCCAGAATATTCTTTTTTTTTAAAACTTTTATTTAATGAATATAAATTTCCAAAGTACAGCTTATGGATTACAATGGCTTCCCCCCCCATAACTTCCCTCCTACCCTCAACCCTCCCCTTTCCCTCTCCCTCCCCCCTTCCATTCACATCAACATTCATTTTCAATTCTCTTTATATACAGAAGATCAGTTTAGCATACATTAAGATTTCAACAGTTTGCACCCACATAGAAACACAAAGTGAAAAATACTGTTTGAGTACTAGTTATAGCATTAAATCACAATGTACAGCACATTAAGGACAGAGATCCTACATGAGGAGTAAATGCACAGTGACTCCTGTTGTTGACTTAACAAATTGACACTCTTGTTTATGGCATCAGTAATCACCCTAGGCTCTTGTCATGAGTTGCCAAGGCTATGGAAGCCTTTTGAGTTCCCCAACTCTGATCATATGTAGACAAGGTTGTAGTCAAAGTGGAAGTTCTCTCCTCCCTTCAGAGAAAGGTACCTCCTTCTTTTCTTAAGATTATGATGATCCTTTTCGATTTTACCTGATGAGTAAGGTATCCAAGAGGCATGGAGATAATGAGACCCCTAAATCTGTAGCTACCTGCTGAATACTTTTAGCCACAAATAAGGGGCGACTGTCATACTGCAGTGGCCCTGGAAGGCCAAAGCAAGTAACTATTTCCTTTAACATGGCTTTGGACACTTCTTGTGCCTATTCTATTTTAATTGGAAAAACTTCTATCCATCTTGTGGAAGTACCTATAAAGATCAGTAGATATTTGTAATTATTTGCTGAAGGCATGTTAGTGGAGTCTATCTGCCAGTCTTCACCTGGATACTTTCTCTCCTTGGAATAGGGTTAGTAAGGAGGGTGGCTTGATATGACCACCAGAGTTCATTGGGAAACAGATGGTATAGGAACACATTACTTCATTATAACAGCATGCAGTCCTTTCCCTCCAGATATCCAAGAAACTATTTACATCAGGTCTCCTCTCTCCAAATGGGCAAAGTCGTACACTTCCTTAATAATTTCCCATTGGGAAGCCCTTGGGAGCATTCCTGGCTTCCCACATCTAAGTCACTCTTCTGCCCTGGCAGGATGTCCCCTGGACTGAGTCTGAGCTTGCTACATGTTAGTTTGTAGCTATTGCTGTCCTATGAATGTGCTGTTTGCACTGTTTTCCATGTTGTAGTATCCTTTTTGCTTCAATCTTATCTCTATTGTCAAACACTCAAAATGCTATTTTTACCAATTTCCTCATGGAGTTTGAGCTCCCATAGCCAGTTTTTGAAAATGTACCTTAAGGAATAAGTTCATAGTAATGGGCACTGTACTATACACAGCTCAAAAGTCTCTGTAGAACCTGAAAAGACAAAAGTAGACATGGCTCTCTGTGAGCCCAGTTATGCTTAAGCATCCAACTTAAATGCCTTGTGTTAGAGAACTGGCATCCCCGAGTCTCCTTTTTATATCCCAAGATTGCTTTCTCTGTTCCAGGCCAGTTGGTGGCTCTCCTGCAGGTTGATTTAAATCCTGAGTATTTTATCATCACCCAATGCTCCTTAAATTTTCCTAACCACAATACTTAGTATAACTGGCAAACTAGAGGGCACTGACACCACTTAGGTGCTAGTCCACCTAGTGGTAATTATGTATATGCTTGGGACATTTTCCCAGCAACCACTACCACCACAGAGATTTGGACCTCTAGGGGCATTGTACCTCATGCCTGGAGGCTGAGTTCCAGGGTGATAGAAACCAGTATAAAGCTAACACCAGCCATCAGGGTTTTGCTTAAACCCTCCTGAAGCTCCAGTGCCCTGAACATCTTTAGGGGCTTACACTGCCACACCAAGGGTATGCAAACCACAGGGGGACTTTAACCCCATATCTGGAGTCTATGCCTCAGGACAGTGCCAGCATCCAAGTAAATGCAGATGCTAGTGCTGGGAAAACTCAGCATTTGTATTTCTCAAAACTGGACTTCACAATGTATCTACTAACAGGTCCCATCTGGCTAACAGAAGTCATGTTCATTTACCAGGAAACAAAACCAGTTGCATTTTAATCTTGCATTCCTCATGGCTACTAGTTGTCCCAGAATAGAGAGCTTGCAATGTCTCTCAAGTCCTAAATACATGGTGAGTGGTCTGGCTGCCCCCTAAACATGGCTAACATTGGCCCACTCTTCCTGGAAATGTAGGGATGCAAGGGAGGGCCTTACTTCTAATAGGGAAGGAAGTTTTGGCCTCTTGGTGTCCAGATGTATCAACTAGATAGTAGAAATGGCTGTTCATCCTTCCCTCTTCCAAAGACATCAAGTAACAGAGTTGGGCCATAGGCATCCATTCAAAGGCTTCACAGTTTAAGAAAGACAGGAGTAATTAGGAGGCACTTCAGAGCACAGCTGTCATGACAAGATCTGAGTAAATGCATAGGAAAATGGGTGGGGGTAGGTGGGTGGATTTGGAGTGATTTAAACCTGACAACAGAAGCCTGAATAAATTGTTACAAGAAGTGTATTTTAGACATTTGTAGGGTGCTTATATAGAGCACACCTTCTAAACCATCTCCTGCCCACTCCCACATTGGCAAGGCACTGTAAGATCACTTTTACTTGGTTCACAAAAGTGATCAGGATGGGGACTGGCACTGTGGCATAGCAGGTAAAGCCAAAGCATGCAGTGCCAGCATCCCATATGAGCATCGGTTTGAATCCCAGTTGCTCTTCTTCTGATCCAGCTCTCTGCTATGGCCTGGGAAAGGAGTGGAGGATGGCCCAGGTCCTTGGGCCCCTGCACCTGCACCTGCATGGGAGGCCTTGAGGGGCCTCTTGGCTCCTGGCTTCGGATTTCCCCAGCTCCAGCTGTGGCAGCCATCTGGGGAGTGAACTGGCTGATGGAAGACTTCTCTCTCTGCCTCTGCCTCTCTGTAACTTTGCCTTTCAAATAAATAAATAAATCTTAAAAAATGAAAAAAAAAGTAATCAGGACAGTCTGCAAAGATTAGATTCTATTCCAATAACCTGACTCTCCTAAGTCCCAGTCTGCCACCAAGGACTGAGGGGATCAATTGTTTAGCGCACTGTTACCCTTCCTTGGTTTGAAGGAGTCACACATCTATTGATCTTGAGGCCCAGCTTATCTGTACTTTAGATAGAGTTAGAAGTGGCCTTAAAACAACAAATTGAAGCTTAAAATAAAGTTTGAAAAGATTTTAGTTTTAAAAATTCTGGGTTGATTAGTCAAAGGATTATTTGTATATAGAGCATGTCTCAAAAGTCTTCATTCAGGGCTGGTGCTGTGGTGTAGCAGGTTAAGCCTTCGCCTGTGGTGCCAGCATCCCACATGGGTGCTGGTTTGTGTCCCAGCTGCTCCTCCTCCCATCCAGCTCTCTGCTAATGGCCTGGGAAATCAGTGAAAGATGGCCCAAGTGCTTGGTCCCCTGTACCCACATAGGAGACCTAGAAGAAGCCCCATGCTCCTGGATTTCAGTAGACCCAGCTCTGGCTGTTGTGTCCATGTGGTGAGTTAACCAGTGGGTACAAGACCCCTCTCTGTCTCTTCCTTTCTCTCTGTAACTCTGCCTCTGAAGCAAATATATAAATAAATGTCTTCATACAGTTTAAGCTATACTAACCAGAAAAATAAGTGCTAAATATAGCCCAACATTGCTTGAAGTCATTATATATATTTATTTTACACTTATGTGTTTTGTGCCTGTTGAATTATGAGCCCCTCTGAAGACAGTAAAGGCTGAAACAAACAAAATAGTACTTAGCATTCATAAGACTAAACAAGTAAAATGAACCTAAATTTTTAATCTGGGTTGGTGTAAGGCAAAAGCAGTATAGCAGGTGGATTCGGTGATATATGTGATCTTAAGAGTATACATGTCTGTGTACAAGCAAATATTCAGACTTTCAAGGCTGTGGAATTGGTGAGCTTTAAGTCAAGGGCACCTAATAGTAAAATGGACTCAGGTCACATGTGAATTATAGATAGAAGTTTGACATAGGATAGGGGAAAGCATGGAGTTTGAAGATAGAGTTAAAGGGCTGGGCAAGCAGATCTGCTGGGCTCTAGGTAGGGGTGGGGCTGTGGGCACATCATGATGTCATCCTCTCTAGTCTCAGACTCCCTTTGTGACTCATAATCTGTGATGCAGAGCTGGAACTATATAGTCAAGGGCTTGAACCCTCAACCCTCAGTTGCCTCTCAGCAGCACTGCGATTCAGATAATGGAGTACGTCCTCTCATTTCTGAAGAGCCATTCTGAGCTGTGGCTGAGCTTCAGCTCGATTTTTATTGATAGCAGCCTCAACTACACTCTTATTAGTGGGTTGCGGTTGATCTTTTTGTACCTGAGCTACCTGGTATTAAAGCTACTTTTCACAACCATCTGGAAAAAGAAGACCACCGAAAAGGTAAGGAACTATGGGTGAACTCCAAGAAGGATGTTGATGTTGCTGTTGTTTCCCATTTCTGTTCTCTCATATCTAAACGAGTTTGGTTTCCTCAGAGAAGCCAGAGATGGGAAGTCTGAGGAAGGACACAGCACCACCTTCCTTTGGGGCAGAGGCTAGGCAGGGATGGGTTTGGGGGGAACAAAGGCTTACAAGTGAAGCTCACAGACCACCTGTCTGGTATGGTGGAGGGTTCTAGGATAAAATCCAACACTCTGCTGCAGTCCTGTTATGGCTTCACTAGAGAATTTGGCTTCTCTGACGGAGGTCATTCCTCCTCACACTTGACCATGAGTCTCATTCCCATGTCAGGTGTCCCTCCATCAAGCCTTCCTTTCTGTTGAGCTGAGCAGGAGAGCAATGCTAAGTGTCTGATAGAGGCTGGAGCCCGAGTTCTGTCCCCAAAGTACATGTTTATCTGAGGGATTACAGATGGAACAGTTGGACTCAGATTCTGTGCCTTTTTGAGCATGGACATTTCACTGAAACTCTGCATCCCATAGACAAAATTTTCTTTTTAAAGAAGGAAAAAATAAAAATATTGGATCACCTGTAAATATTAGTAATGTAAGTAATACATGTCTATAATTTAAAATGAAGAGACATTTGGGGTGGTAAAAAGAGGAAGAGAAGTGAAACTAGTCCCTCATTCTTTACTTTTTGTTCTCAGTGTCGGGGTAGAGCCAAGAGGCGGCGGAAAGGTGGAACATTTAGAGGTAAGATTCTCTGTGTTCACATTGATCTTTGCAAGGGTGATCCTTCCTGTTTTAGATCCAGGGCCTCTGAGAATGTAAGTTGCTATATACAGTCTGTCTGCGAAAACAGAATACTCAGAGGAGAAACAGGTACTGCCCAAAATGTGATGAGGTGAGAAATAAGTATGGACTACTAGTTGTCTTGTAGTCAGAACTTCAGTCTCCTGTCTGTATAGATGCCCTTTGACTTCTCGGGTACTCACATTCTTCACTGAGTACTTTATAAATATTGCCACATACACATGTGAGTGTTATTAATAATCTTTCCATAACTACTGATTCTTGGAGCATTCAGAATTTAGTATCCCCAGGGGCTCTCATAGAGGGATTCCTATATGATTCTTATTGCTTCTACTTTCATTACATATGTTCTACTCTCCTGATTTCCCAGGTTCAAGGATTAACCAGAAAGAAGCAGAGGAGGGATGTAAGCTTCTTTCTGTTTTGAAAAGGTGATTAATCTTTCCTCTTTTTTCCTGGTCCTTTTTTTTTAAAAAACATGTTCCATATATTCCAGGGAATCAGTGAAGCCTGCCATTATGATGTGAGGCAGGTATCCATAGGAACGGAATGTGATAAAAGCCTCAGGGAGGGGCTATAGAGTTAGTGTGACATCACAAATGTGAGGTGATGGGAACAGTAGGCTTGGGCTATCCCTATCCCCACTAGGCCAGCAGACCCTCCTTTCCATGTTCTGGTCTTGACTGCAGCCTTTTCTTCCTGTTTCCTGTAGACCCCAGAGCCAACATCAGGATATCACCAGCTTCCGTCACCTGCTGTGTCCAGACCCTCACTGTACGGTGTGTAACAGAGTGGCTGCCAAAGTCAGCCGACTGCTGTCGCTGGGGAAACTGATAGATGATACTTCCTCTGTGCATTATATGGCTTCCTCAGCTTCTGTGATTAAGACCTCATTGACTGTGACATCTGGCCTCTCAAAAACTCGTCCAAGAGGCCAAAAGTCAGCCTCTTTGCGTGTGCCATCTCCACCTCCCCCTTCTACTGTCTCACTTAACCATGTTGCTTCTTTACCTGATTTACTGTCCCTCGACCCACCAGCTGACTCAGTACCATTAGAGCCTATTCCTCCCTTGGCTTCAAAACTCCCAGTGGACCCTTTCCCACCCCAACCTGTTGCTCTTTGCCCTCCCACACCACATCAATCTCAGAGATCAGATCATGATCTCCATCCAGAGATTGCTCTGTCTGTAATGAATAGCCCTGATAGGTTGTCAACTGATATTCCAACAGTCAGTGAAATTGACCATTCAATGCCAGAATCATCCTGGCAGCAGGACCGGGTCAAGGATGCCAAAGCCTTGTCCTCTTCCAACGTAGAACAAGATAGTATCAAGCATGAGCTTGTTGATGGCCAATCTTCTGAGACCTCTTGCACAGAATGTGCATCCAACTTTGTAGAACCCACTAACTGCTTGTTACTCAGCCATGACAATCTGGCACTCTTGGAGAAACAAGTAAGAAAGAGGGGTGACTTCCTGATCCAGAAGGAAAGGGGAAAAAAAATGCAACCATTTCTAAAACAACTTAGTTCAGACCACCAACTGAATACTTCAGAGTCAAGTGTTGATAGACATGAGTCAGCAGTCAGTCCAGACCACCAACTGTATATATCAGAGCCAAAGTTAGAGTCAGATGCTGATAAGCATGACTCTGCAATCACGGCAGAATACCAACTAGATACTTCAGAGAAAAATCTAGAGTCAGATGCTGATAAGCCTGACACAGAAGTCAGGTCAGACCTCCAACTATATACTTCAGAGAAAATGTTAGGGCCAGATGCTGATAACCATGACTCAGCAGACAGGCCAATATACCAGTTAAATGCTTCAGAGAAAATGTTGGGGCCAGACGCTGATAAGCATGAGTCAGCAGTCAGTCCAGACCACCGACCATATACTTCGGAGCCAATGCTAGAATCAGATGCTGATAAGCATGACTCAGCAGTCTCCCTTTATTTTGGAAACAGCAAAGGCAAACCAGAGGAACTGCAGATGAACCAGCAATACTTTTGGGGTCTTCCATCTTTGCACAGTGAGTCCTTGTGCTCAATTATCTGTCATTCAGATGACTGTCCCTCTACTTTGGTCATCTTTAATGGCATCTCCAAAGCTTCCACATCTCAAGGATCTTTAGGACTTTCCAATTTCCAATCTCTGATCTTGCCTGAGATCCAAACTCAATCCTCAACTAAAACTGTCTCCCAATCACAGTCACAACATGCTACTCCGGCACAGTCTCAGTCCAACCTTCAATCTCCAATCCCAATGTTACCAACATCTCCCGATTTCCAGCTTAGGCTCTGTGGAGTGTGCTTCCATAGACCTCATAATGAGGCACAGTGTCTCATGCAATCTGACCTTCATCAGCTAGAATACAATGTGCTACAGAAAGAACAGGAACGTTTGTGGGGTTTACCCTCTGTGGTCAAAACATCTCGGGAATACCTTTGTCCTCCCCCTCCCAACGTTTCATTGGTGAGCCAATCCTCCAAAATCCATGTTCCAATCTCCATCATTCCTGGAGATTACCCTCTGAGCAGTGAGCTTCGTAAGAAATTTGAGTACCACCTTAGAAAGAGACTCATTCAACACCGATGGGGCCTACCCCGCAGGGTCAATGAGTCTCTGACACTGATTAATCCTGAGAGAGATGTTCCTGAAATACATGCATCAAAGAGTCTTCACAGACTCAAATGGATATCTTTGTTGAAGGAACAGAGTAGCAACAATTTAAGGAATTCTGAATTGAGCCAACTTCCAATCTCCCATGAGACAAGCTCAGAAGAGGTTCAGTCAGATAACGAAGAGAAGGACCATCAGAGACACAGCCCAAAGAATGGCCCTAGTGATCATCTATTGAGTGACCCAGAAGGATACTCAGATAACAGTTTAGGGTCTGACTCTGAGAAAGATAAAGGAAGTCATACAGTGAGTCTGTATGGGAATGATTCAAGGGCCTCAGGTATAAGTATAAATCAGAAACAACTAGAAAATGCACTCAAAGAACATTTGAATAAGAAAACTGAAGAAATAAAAGAGGGTAGACTTCCTGAGACTGTTCATAGCTCATGGCATGCCCTTAAGCAAACAATATCTTTTGCTGAGAAATCTCACAGTGAAAAACAGATAGATGGGGCATCATCTATGAGAAACATTAGCTTGAACACTTCCCAGGAGATTTATTTCTTGGCTTCTGGCAAACAAAAGATGCTGGAAGACCATATAAGCAGTTTCTACATAAGGATGAAGTGTGGCCTTCCCACCAGGGTCCTTGAATCCATACAGATCTTCAGCAAGAGAGAGGACTCATCTTCTTCCTTAGGCCATTCCTGTTGTTCCTCCCAAACACAGGGAAGCTTGGCGAAGGGGAGGCAGGGTTGGGGACACCACAACCCAGTAGGAAGAGCTGCCCTGGTCAAGACAGGGCATTAAAGAAGATGCTTGGAAGCAGATCTTCCCCAACCTCGTCACTGAAGGATCAGCCTCCTCTTGAAAATCTGTTCCAAAAACAGATAAAAAATTTTTTGCAATGGATTTGTCCTAGCAGCACAAACAAAGGGCAAGAAAGTTTCCTTGGAAAGGGGACCTCCCCACCATCATCTGTGCAGAGCCAAAGCAAAGTAGATCTGCCTCTACTGGCAACACCAAAACTCTGCAAGTGAAGACACACATTGGCAAGGTGTTAGATGTGAAACCAGGGAGTAGCCATGGTGTCAGAATCACCTGCCCCCAAGAATCACGTTTCTCTCCGACAAAGCCTGTGAAAACTCTTAAGGCACAATTGCAGGCCCAGGCAGATACTGTCCAGGGACATCCTTTTAACTCCAAAGCTTCCTCTTATAAAGTGAAAAGTACCAAGGCATGTAGGCAAAAAGCACCCTTGGCTGACCAAAATTACCCATCAAAGAATGCACTGACCACAGACAGGGTGAGACGGTCCCAGAAAGTTGTGGCATTCAAGGATCAGCCACTACCGCAGAGGCATCTGGCATCCATGCCCAACAAAGAGTTCCTGCCCCATCCAAACCATACCTGCAGGCGTCTAGCCAGCCAGGTGTCTCAAACCACACCTACATTTTCTGAAGGCACTGTATTGGGAGATCTGTCTCTACTCTTCAAACATAAAATGCTCCTGCAGCATTCCCAGGGAGGAAGATTTCCTCCTCCCAAATAGTTTATCCCTTGTTGAACACACTGATTTTCCACAATAAATATTCTAATGATTGTTGTCTTTTATGTGTACTATTTTGGAGACATGGGATTTGCGTAACATAGGGTTTATACTTAGGAAAAGGAAGGAATTAGTTCAGCACTTACTCATCATCTCTTTTGGATTTAAATGACAGCCCACTGGAGCTCTAGGGGGATGGTTATCAAGTGCCCCTTAAGGCCCTCCCGTCCCCGGAGAAGTCTGAGGACATGTGCTCTGTTTCCTAGTCTGTACGATATTGTGTGGCAACCCATATACCCTCCCCCTCACTGACTATTTCTTGGCTTCTAGAGGAATAACGGAGGTAAGTCATCATATCTGAAGAGGGTCAAAGTCACATATCTTTTTCAGAAAATTGTGCTTAATCTTATTTTTTTAAAGAAAATATTGTCAATGACTAGAGCATGACACAGATGGGTGAACTTCGCCTCAGACATGGTTGAAGATTACTGCCATAGTAGACATGGGACTGATTGGGTTAAGGTCTAGGAACATTAGAACTGTTGGTTGAGAATCTGTCATGAAAGGCATAGTAATGCATTGGGAATCCATACTTTGGGGCAATGATGTTTTCCTACTGGAAAATAAGCTTATGCCACCCATGTGGGAGACCCAGATGGAGATTTGGACTCGTAGCTTTTGTCTTGCCTAGCCCCAGCCATGACAGCTATTTGGAGTTTGAGCCAGAAGATGGGTGATATGTCTCTGTCTCTCTTTCATTCTGTAACTCTGTCTTTATTTTTAAAAGATTTGTTCTTTTTTTTTTTTTTTTTTTTTTTTTTTTTTTTGAAATTCAGAGCTACAGGGAGAGAGGGAGGGAGGGAGGGAGGGAGAGAATCTTCCATGTGCTGGTTCACTCCCCAGATGGCCCCAACAGCCAGTGTGAGACCAGGCTGAAGTGAAGAGCCAGGAGCTTCATCCTGTCTCCCAGATGGGTGGCAGGGTCCAAACAGCATCCTCCACTGCTTTTCCAGGCTATTAGCAGGGAGTTGTATTGGAAGTAGAATAGCTAGGACATGAATTGGCACCCATATGGGATGCCCGCAGTTTACCTGCTATTGCTACAACACCAGCCCCACACTCTGCCTTTCAAATAAATAAATGTTAAACAAAACATTGGACAATTTCCTGGAAGGCACTTAAGATAGTTTCTACAGTAAAAAGTTGGAAATTCTGGTTGTCAAAATAAAAAAATAAATAAAACGTGTTCACTGCAGCCCCCTCACTCTACCATACTTCTATCTTCTTATCTGGAAGTTATACCATTCAACCTGCATTGTCTGGAGCTTAACACTTCAGAATGAATGTGATTCTGTGGAGGTCCTGGGATGGTAAAATGTGGGATGTGACCCAGGGCAAGGAACTGGAAGCCATGGAGATCAGTAGAGGAACTGATCCATGTGGATTGACAAAGCAATAACTTGGAGGCCTCTACTCTCCCACCTAGAGTCTTAATCCAGTTAAGTTACTGCCATACCTCAGAGTTTACCACTGGGAATGTCTCTGCCTTCTGAAGTAATATAGTCTGAGCCAAATTCAGTGCACAATATTACAGTTCCTTAACCACATAGACAACATAACATTAAAAGGAACTGAAGTAGGAAACAGTACAGGTGGACAAAACCCTGAGATTGCTATGCAAATGTTTTCAATACTTAGAAGAAATTTTTCCTTTTACATATTTAAAATAAGTTATTTTGCATCCAGTTATACTTAGTAGATCAACTATACTAATAGTTCATGTCCTTCCTAAAATGCCACTAAAAGTAAAGAATTATAACAGAAGTTCCTTGATTTCATTACTCATAAAGGAAGTAGAAAACCACTATGAAATGCCACTTCACACCTACTAGAATGATCACAATCGAAAAACCAGATAACAGGAGTAAGCATTTGGCACAAGTTGAGGCACTTCTTGGGATGCTCACATCCCACATCCAAGTGTTATGTTTGAATCTGGTTCTCCCACCTCTTTTTTTTTAACAAATAGGTTTCTTATGGTTTCTTTTTTCAAAGATTCATTTATTTGAAAGACAGAGTTACAGAGGTGTAGAGAGAGAGAGAGGTCTTCCATCTGCTGGTTCACTCCTCAGATGGCCACAATGGCTGGAGCTGCGCCAATCCGAAGCCAGGAGCCTCTTCCAGGTCTCCACGTGGGTGCAAGAGCCCAAGGACTCAGGCGTCTTCTACTGCCTTCCCAGGCCACAGCAGAGAGCTGGATAGGAACAGAAGCAGCAGGGACAAGAACCAGTACATATATGGGATGCTGGCGCCCCAGGCCAGGGCTTTAACCCGCTGTGCCACAGCGCCAGCCCCTCTTCCTCCTCTTATCTAACTTCCTGCTAATGTGAACTTTGGGAGGCAGCAGGCGATGACTCAAGTACTTGGGTCCCTACCACTCACTTCAGTGATCTGGATGGAATTCCAGTCTCTTAGCTTTGGCTTGGCCCATTGTTATGGCATTTGGGCAGTGAACCTGCAAATGGAAGATCTCTTGCCATCTGTTTCTCTGTTTCTGTTTGTCTGTCTCCCTGTCTTTCAAATAAAATGAAAACAAATAAGTAAAAATGGGGAAAAAAACAGATAATAAGGTTTGAGAAAATGTAGAGAGATACAAAGTCTTACATACTGTTAAAGAGAATGAAAACAGTGTGTTTTGGAAATGAGTCAGACTTCCTTAAAATATTAAACAGAGTTGCCATTTAAGCCAGCAATTTTTCTCCTAGGCATTATACACAAGAAAAATTAAAAATTATGCACAGAGAAATTACAAATATTCACAGCAACAGCATTCACAGCAGCCAAAATGTGGAAGCCACACAAATGTCCCTCAACTGATGAATGGATAAGCAAAGTGTGGCACATGCTTACAATGAAATATAATTCAGCCATAAAAAGGAAACATTAATCAATGCTGCAACAAGAATGAACCTTGAGAAACATTAACCTATGTGAAAGAGGTCAGTTGCAAATGACCACATTCCATCCTTATGAAATATCCAGAATAGGATAATTGACAGACACAAAGTATATTAGTTGTTTATGAGGGCTGGGAGATGAAATGCGAGGGGTTAATAACTAAAGGGTATGCAATTTTCTTTTGAAGTCATGAAATTGTTTTAAAATTGGTTCAGGTAATGAATGTTCAACTGTGAGAAAAAATGTCGATTATATATTTTCATGGATATATGAATTAATTTCAATACAACTGTTAGCAAAAAAATTTTTTTAAATAATTTTGAGGATGGCAAGAAGGGGAGAGGGTCCCACCAAAGAGGAAAACACAGATGTGGAAGAAGGAAATCCGGTAGAGAAGGCAGTAGACTTGGCACAGAAGAAAATCTGGAAATCAATTCACATCCTAAAAGCCCAAGGACACATGACGTGGTACCATGTAAGAAAGAGATTAGTGGTTACATGCTGTAAACATGGTTTCATAAAACGTTGATTCTCTTTGGTTTTACATTATGCATCATTAGGAAAAAACTCTTTCTTGGGTGCTCCTTTCCAATAGTATGCAAAATCATGCTGAAACATTAACTGCTTCAAATGCAGACAGCAGACCCCAGGATTTTGCCTGGGACAGAACCTGAGACAACTGGCTGTGTATAGCTGTGGCAGCTGTGGGAATGAAAGTTAAAAATTGCAAAAGTTAGGGAAAACATAGTCAAGGGTCTATGTAAGAAAATGTGTTTGTGTCAAGCTAATTATATTTGCAGAAAAGTTGCATGGATGGTAAGCCCTTTATTCAGATTTACCTATTATTAATATTTTGATCAATTTTCCATTTCTTTTCTCTCCTTCCTTCCTTCCTGTCTTTCCTCACCCTTTGTGCATGTTCAAAAACACACATACATTCCTGAGCATTTGAGAATACATTTCATACATGTTGCACTTTTCCTTGAGTATTTCATCGTGTACTTCTTTTTAACTTTTATTTAATGAATATAGATTCATCGTGTACTTCTTAAGCAGAAAGAATTCTCTTACACATTCAATTATTTCCTTCAGTAAATTTAACGCTGACACATAACTTTCAGTTAATCTCTCATCCGTATTCTATTTTGGTCAGTTTACCTACTATGTCCTTTGTGGCTTAAAAAAACCTAAACTCCATTACAGGATTTTGTCTAGGATCATGTACTGCGTTTAGTTATATTTGGTCTCCTTTATTCTGGAACAGGTTCTCCGGGTTTCTTTTTGATGACATTACCATTTTTTTAGAATGTATTCAATGGGACACTTTTTACAATCCCTTCTCACAGGGAAATTTTTTGGTGCTGCTTATGTTGCTTAGACTTCAATTTTTATATTTGGAAATTCTGGTGGACTTTACAGGTGTCAGGACCACATTTATCATAAAGAATTCAGCAAATAACCAAAAACAATTCTGGAGATGCAAAACTATATACAGGGAGAGAACTCTGTTATTAATGGGAGAGCACATGAGAGGAAGAAGGCTTGAAGTATACCTCCTTTTGCAGGGACAATGAAGAAACTGCAGATGTAGAAGACAGGCAAAGGAAGAACCTGCCATTACTTGTAAACTGATAACATATGTAAAGGAAATGAGCAGGTGCCTGTGGCCAAGGTGGATTCATGATACTCAGTGAGGCCTTAGGCAAACAATAGAAGAAAATAATATGAAACTTAATTTCAGCAGATTATAACCTAGATGAATATTAGAAGTTATTACTGTGGGCCATCAAAGAAGGAGGCACCTTTCTCTGAAGGGAGGAGAGAACTTCCACTTTGACTATGGCCTTGTCTAAATAAGATCAGAGTTGGTGAGCTCAAGAGGCTTCCATAGCCTTGGCAGCTCATGACAAGAGCCTCCGGTGATTACTTATGCCATAAACAAGAGTGTCAATTTATTAAATCAACAACAGGAGTCACCATGCACTTACTCCCCATGTAGGATCTCTGTCCTTAATGTGTTGTACTATGTGAATTAACGGTAAAACTACTACTCAAACAGTACTTTATACTTTGTGTATCTGTGTGGGTGCAAACTGTTGAAATCTTAGTATATACTAAGTTGATCTTCTGTATATAAAGATAATTGAAAATGAATCTTGATGAAGAATAGGATGGGAGAGGGAGTGGGAGATGGGAGGGCTGAGGGAGGGAGAGAGGTTATGGGGGGAAAGCCGCTATAATTCAAAATTGTACTTTGGAAATTTATATTTATTAAATAAAAATTGAAGAAAATCCAGAAACAAAAAAAGAACTTAAAAAAAAGTTATTACTGCAAAATGATTGGCTAAAATGGGGAAATATATGTGTACACTATTAACAAAATGACATCACTGTTTTAGAGAGCAAAGAGAACTCAATGAAAATTTTGGTGAGAAGAAAATAGATGGGAAAGAGCTCACAAAACCTTACAAGAATGAAGTGATCACCAGCGCTGTGGCTCAACAGGCTAATCCTCCGCCTAGCGGTGCCGGCACACCGGGTTCTAGTCCCGGTCAGGGCACCCGATTCTGTCCCAGTTGCCCCTCTTCCAGGCCAACTCTCTGCTGTGGCCAGGGAGTACAGTGGAGGATGGCCCAAGTGCTTGGGCCCTGCACCCCATGGGAGACCAGGAGAAGCACCTGGCTCCTGCCTTCAGATCAGCGCAGTGCGCTGGCTGCAGCGCACCAGCCGTGGCGGCCATTGGAGGGTGAACCAACGGCAAAAGGAAGACCTTTCTCTCTCTCTCTCTCTCTCACTGTCCACTTTGCCTGTCAAAAAATAAAAAAAAAAAGAATGAAGTGATCATAGATATGATTCCAAACAAAAGACATTGCTAAATTAAGTTGTGTCCTCTAGAGGTTGTCTGACACTATAGAGAAGACTGCTCCCTAAATCAGGATGGATTTGGAGGGGCCAGCACTGTGGCATAGTGGATAAAGCTGCTGCATCCAGTGCCAGCATCCCATGTGGGCGCAGGTTTGAGTCCTCCAATATGGGTGCCAGTTTAAGTTGTGGCTGCTCCACTTCTGATCCAGCTCTCTGCTATGGCCTGGGAAGGCAGTGGAAGATGGCCCAAGTCCTTGGGCCTCTGCACCCACTTGGGAGATGGGGAAGAAGCTCCTGCTTCCTGGCTTCAGATTGGCAAATCTCTGGCCATTGAAGCCATTTGGTGAGTGAAGACTTCTCTCTCTCTGCCTCTGCCTCTCTGTAACTCTCCGCCTGTTAAATAAATAAATCTTTAAAAAAAAAAAAAAAGAAATCAAGGCAGAATAAAAATGTGTTGGGAAGGAGAGAGGGAATTTGGAAGAAGGAGTAGCAGAGCAGTTTCTGTGGAGGGAACAAGATTTGAGAGCATTTAGGAACAGAATAGCCTCACAGGGGTTCTAGCAGAAGGAATACTAAAAGATCTGAATTGTTGCAATGGCCCTCATCTTCCTCTTTGTTGGGCTTTGTGCTCTTTGGTACATGCTGCTCTGTTCTTTAGTAATGGTCTCTAGCAAACATGAATCCTTTTGAGGAAATAGGGGGAGTGCACTGTTGCTGAGTCTATTTCTGATTCTGTAGAGTTAAAAAAATATATATAGAAAGGCTTACTTGAGAACAGAGTAGATGCTGCAACTGTCTTCTGTGATTTTCAACAACAATTTATGCCATCTGATTTAAATGTATTTATTCTCTCTTTGATTTAGATGATATACTAAGGTATACAATACATTTCGATATTGGAGGATATTTCAAAAGTTTTGTGCAAAATAAAACTAAAAGTTTTGGTGGGGCTGGTGCTGTGGCATAGCAGGTAAAGTCACTGCCTGCAGTGCCAGCATTCCATATGGGTGCCTGTTTGAGTCCTTGCTGCTCCACTTCTGATCCAGGTTTCTGCTATGGCCTGAAAAACAGAAGATGGCCCAAGTCCTTTTTTTAAGATTTTTGTAATACTAATTTATTATTTATTTGAAAGTCAGAGTTACACAGATAGGGAAGGAGAGGCAGAGAGAGTGAGAGAAAGGCCTTCCATCCACTGGCTCACTCCCCAGTTAGTCACAATAGGCAGAGCTGTGCTGATCCGAAGCCAGGAGCCAGGAGCTTTTTCAGGGTCTACCAGGTGGGTACAGGGGCCCAAGGACCTGGGCCATCTTCTACTGCTTTCCCAGGCCATTGCAGAGAGCTGTATTGGAAGGGGAACAGCCAGGACTTGAACTGGAGCCCATATGGGATGCTGGCACTGCAGGTGGTGGCTTTACATGCTACACCACAGTGCCAGCCCCAATAAATCTGTTTTTAAAAAGATATTTTTGTTCAAAAGTTTGAAATTCATAGTTTTCTTCTTTTTTTAAAGGTCTTCCTTCCATTGGTTTACTCCCCAAATGGCCTCTATGGCCGGCGCTGTGCTGATTCGAAGCCAGGAGCCAGGTGCTTCTTCCTGGTTTCCCCTGCGGGTGCAGGTATCCAAGCACCAGGGCGATCCAACACTGCCCTCCTAGGCCACGGCAGAGAGATAGACTGGAAGAGGAGCAACCAGGACTAGAACCGGTACCCATATGGGATGCTGGCGCCGCAGGTGGAGGATTAACCAAGTGAGCCATGTCGCCAGGCCCAAGTTTTCTTTCTCATAATATGGATTTCCATCAACATTTTGAAGCCTTGTCAACAAAATGAAGTGATTATTTCAAATATTCATGTTAGGCAACTAACATAGCCATAATCTCAGTTACTCCTTTGTAATTTGCTTTGTTTCATGATCATTCAAATATCTGCTCTCTTTGCAAGTTTCCGGGACACAATACAATATTACTAACCACAGGTCTCATGATGTACTTTAGTTCTCTAGACTTCTTCATCCTCCATAACTACAACTTTGTATATGTTGACCTCTATCCTCTCCTCCTACCACACCCACCACTGGTAGCTATCATTCTATTTTCTGTTCTATGTATTCAACTTTTAAATTTTCTTGTTAGACTTTCTATGTGAGATAACATAGCAGTTTTCTTTCTTTGTCACACTTATTTCCATTAGCATAAAGTCCTGTGGTTTCATCGCTGTTGTTGCAAGAGGAAGGCTCTTCTTTTTCAAGGTCTCTGTAATTCTAATTATGAAGGCACTTAAAAAATTTTGGAAAATGCAAATTATGAAGAAACTGCATGGATTTCATTTTGTGCCAAATACTTATCTTTTAATTCCATTTTCTGTGAATTTTTCAAAATATGTCATGTGTGTTTATCTCCACTCTCACAATTTCCTTATCCATTTTTAGTTACTGGATTCTTAGGTTGTCTCCATATCTTGGCTGTTGTGATTAATGTTGCAATAAACATGGAGGTGCAGATATCTTTATGAGGTGCTTAATTCATTCTTTTGAGTAAAGTCTATTTTGTCTGATATAACTACATCTGTTCTCTTTTGGTTACTGGTTGCATGGAATATTTTTTTACAACTTTTCACTTTCAAGCCTATGTGTGCCCTTAAAGCTAAAGTGAGTCTATTATATGCATAAAGTTGGATATTGATATTTTATTCATTCAGCCACTCTATTCTGATAGAAAAACTTAATCCACTTACATTTAAAATAATTAATGATATATAAGAACTTACTATTGCCATCTGTTCATTGTTTTCTGGTTTTTTTGTTACTCTGTTCCTCTTATTATTTCATAATATTTTAAATAAAAATTTCATGTGATTCAATCTTTTCTCCTTTCCCAGCTTACCAATAACATTTCTTCCAAAATAATTCAGTGCCTGCATTAGAGATTGTAATATACACTCACAAGTCATCTAAGTCCATTTTTAAATAACTAAACTTTTACAAGTAGTTTAGATATCTTATGATAAAGTCTTCCCAATTCCTCCTTCCTATTCTTTATCACATTCATTTCACTTATGCATATATTGTAATTACCCAATTAGCCGCCATTTTGCTATTCATAATTCAATAATTAAAAAGTTTCATTTTACGTTCATTTATTCCTTTAGTTTCTAATCTTTACATTTGATTTCTAATTAATTAAATTTAATTCCTGATCTTACAAATACATGTGATACAGCACACCCATCTGACATTTGGTTCTCATGCTTCCACATTAGAGAATGAGTCACCCAATTAGTAGAAAAGCCAATAGAAGGGAACTCAGAGCATGTAACTTCCATTCTGGGGTGTTTTCTGTGTACCCGTGACCTTACTGAGGACTTCCATCAAAGGGAGATATGGTGGCTTAAAGAGGTTGAGTTACTGAGTGGGGTCTACACAACAAGTCTTCTTACCCTGATCTCATATTCTTCCATTCAGAGAAATACCAGATGAGGCAGTAAGAAAGTTTGTCATTCATGGACCATCTATTATGCATAGTGTCCAAAAGGAGGTGGCAGCAAGTAACCCCTCTTGATCACGACGGAAGCTTCATAGTGGGTGGGAGGTTTGCTGACAAAAATGAGAGGGAAATTAATCTTGCTCATCTACTTACTCAGCTTTAGGTACTCTTCAATTGTTGCAGGATAATTTACTGAGCTATTGATTATACTTTCCTGCCTGAAGGAACTCCAAAAGAAAGAATGTAACTTTTCACGCTTGTCTTCTGAGGAGCTCTGGGTTCTTGGTCTCAGGAGCTATTAACAGTTTCCATGTTTCCTTTCCAAAACCAGCTTCGACACATCTTTTGTACAGGACTATCCAAATTCTCATGTAGGAGTGGCTTTCATCTAGGTGCTCCTATGAAGAAAAGATGAGGTTGAAGACGATGACGTAAGGGATTGAAAGTTGGAGAGCTGCCTAACAGAAGCATTGTAAAGATGGCTTCTAAGTGGATGACTCCCGTGTGGAAGTCGTCTAGGAAGCAGTAGCGGTTCCTAAGGATGAAATGATATTTGCTGAGATGACGAATGTTCAAGCTCCATTGTCTCGGGAGTTGCAGCAAAACACTGCATTGGCCAACCTAGTATCTGTGTTTGACACTGGATACTAAGCTAAGTATACAAAAGGTCCCAGGAGTCACTCATATGGGCTATTTCCCACCTGTTAAAACTGAGGCTTTGAGCCAGGTCTCATATAGAGAAATTAAGTACTGTGTGCCATAGTTTAGTGTTGTGGAACAATTTTGTGATTTTTGTATATTATTCCATTTAATACTTAGGACAGTATGAAAGGAGGAGGAGGATGGAGAAAAGTATGAAATCACTAACTTTATCCCCCTTTATAGAAAGACAATTTGAGTGAGAAGGTGATATTTATGAATATCTAGAGGGCAAACATGGAAGAGGGAGCCAGAAACAGAGATTCCTCATGTTGTGAGAAAGAATTTGGATGTAAGTGACAGCAAATATAACTTAACAAAAAAGAAGCTATTGACTTGGGTACCTGAAAAAGTCTGGAAATGAGAATGACCTTGGGCAGCAGTGTTCATGCTGACCTAATGATGCCATAAGGATTCATTTTCTAGCATTTATTGGCTATATTTAGGCTGGCTTCACTATGTCTTTGTGTCTGGCAGTTTCATAGTTATATCCTTCAACCTTCAACATAATTAAAAATGGGTTGTCTCTTGTATTAGTCCCTTCCAATGTGCTAACATGCACACATCTAACCAGTCACTGTTGCCCAAAACATGGGATGAACTTTTTGTCCAAATTTATCCTTAAAATAAGAGTATCAGGAAAAGACATTTCTACTTGCACATGATCTGAAACTGAGAATGGAGTTAGTTCCCCAAAGGGCCATAGACAGTATATTTACCAAAGGTAAGTGAATGCTGGGTGACAAAATGACAACAAAGCAGATTTTTACTACAGCACTCTCTCTCCTGCATTTCTGTTTTTGTTAGAGTAAGGACATTGAAGCTTAGAGATGCAAGAAGAATGCTGATTCTGTTCAGATTCTGGGAGGGAAAAGAGTTGGGATGGGCCTTGGTCACAGTGCTTAAAGAGGGAAGAAGCAGCTGGGGGCCCTTTTATCCAGATGGACAAAACATCTAATAACCTGGTCTCTGTCTAATCCTTCTCTCATGCTTTTAGCCTCTATTCCAGGTTAGTTACTCCAACTCTCTGGAATCAACAGGTACCTCTGCCTTCTGAAAAAATACAGTTTGACATTCTACCCTTTACCTTTCTAGTCTGTATCCTCACGTACCAATGTGTAACCTATTCAGGTACTACAAACCACTTTAAATTTTCTCCCTATCCCCGCAACAACCTTGTAATTTCCTCCCCTTCAAGGATAATTTTATGATTTACTGTGAACCACAAACCTGTAGAGATCACTCCAAACAGCTTGTATCAATATATTTTCATCTTTCTTGCCTGGCAAACTCCAACTCTGCATTTTCTACACTTTCTTTCTAAAAGGAGGTGATTCCTCTTTTATGAAATCACACAATTAAGTATGTTGGTGGCAACATTAATTCACTATCTACAGGGGCCGGAGCTGTGGCACAGTGCGTTAACACCCTACTGAAGTGCCAGCATCCCACATAGTCACTGGTTCTAGTCCCGTCTGCTCCTCTTCCAATTTAGCTCTCTGCTATGGGAAAGCAGTAGATGATGGCCAAAGTCCTTGGGCCCCTGCACCCGCGTGGGAGACCCAGAGGAAGTTTCTGGCTCTTGGCTTTGGATCGACACAGCTCTGACCATTGCAGCTCTCTGGGGAGTGAGCTTTCAAAGGGAAAACCTCTCTCTCTCTCTCTCTCTCTCTCTCTCTCTCTCTCTGCCTCTACTCTCTTTGTTTAACTCTTTCAAATAAATAAATCTTTAATAAAAATTCACTTTCTACAACTAACGGTCGGTTCCATTGCTGCTGTGAGAGCATCTGTTCACTCCTCAGTGATTACCTGTGTCTTCCAAGCATTTGGAACACCAGGGAGATGACAGACACAATGTTGGTGAAGTTTAGATTATATTTTTTAAGATTTATTTATTTGAGGGGCTGGCACCATGGCTCACTTGATTAATCCTCCACCTGCAGCACCAGCATCCCATATGGGTGCCCAGTTCTAGTCCCGGTTGCCCCTCTTCCAGTCCAGCTCTCTGCTGTGGCCCGGGAGGGCAGTGGAGGATGGCCCAAGTGCTTGGGCACCTGCACCCGCGTGGGAGACCAGAAGGAAGCACCTGGCTCCTGGCTTTGGATCAACGCAGTGCTGGCCGTAGTGGCCTTTTGGGGGGTGAAACAATGGAAGGAAGACCTTTCTCTCTCTCTCTCTCTCTCTCTCTCTCTCTTTCTCTCTTTCTATAACTCTGTCAAAAATATTTATTTGAAAGTCAGGGTTACATAGGGAGAAGAAGAGACACACTGAGAGAGAGGGAAAGAGTGTAAGCGAGGGAGGGAGAGGGAGAGAGTGTGAGTGAGGGAGGGAGAGAGAGGGAGAGACAGGGAGAGGGAGAGACAGGGAGAGGGAGGGAGGGAGGGAGGGAGGGAGGGAGGGACCGACCAACCGACTGACCGACCTTCCATTCACTGGTTCACCCTTCAATTGGCTACAACAGCCGGGAATGGGCCAGGCCAAAGCCAGGAGTCGGAAGCTTCCTGCAGTTCTCCCACCATGGGTGCAGGGGCTCAAGCACTTGGAGCATCCTCTGCTGCCTTCGCAGGCACATTAGCAGGGAGCTAGAGCGTATGGGATGCTAGATTCACAGGTGGTGGCTGAACTGGCTTTGACACAATGCTGGTCCCTATTTTTTTTCTTAATTCCTTTGCTTTTGTACTCAAAACAGTTTCACTTTCCTAATCTACTTTTTAAGAAATATTTATTTGAGGCCGGCGCCGCGGCTCAGTAGGCTAATCCTCCGCCTAGCGGCGCCGGCACACCGGGTTCTAGTCCCGGTCGGGGCGCCGGATTCTGTCCCGGTTGCCCCTCTTCCAGGCCAGCCCTCTGCTGTGGCCAGGGAGTGCAGTGGAGGATGGCCCAGGTGCTTGGGCCCTGCACCCTATGGGAGACCAGGAAAAGCACCTGGCTCCTGGCTCCTGCCATCGGATCAGCGCGCTGCGCCGGCCGCAGCGCGCCGGCCGCGGCGGCCATTGGAGGGTGAACCAACGGCAAAGGAAGACCTTTCTCTCTGTCTCTCTCTCTCACTGTCCACTCTGCCTGTCAAAAAAAAAAAAAAAAAAAAAAAAAAAAAAAAAAAAAAAAAAAAAAAAAGAAATATTTATTTGAAAGGCAGAGCTAAAGAGAGAGGCAAAGGCAGAGAGAGAGAAAGAGGTCTTCCATCCGCTAGTTCACTCTCCAAATGGCAGGGCCAGAGCTGGGCCAATCCGAAGCCAGGAGCTTCTTCCAGGTCTCCCACATGCGGACAGGGACCCACACTCTTAGGCCATCTTCCACTGTTTTCCCAGGCCATCAGCAGGGAGCCGGATTGGAAGTGGAGCAGCTGGGACTTGAACCAGCGTCCATTTGGCATGCCAGCCCTGCAGGTGGTTGCTTAACCTGCTATGCCACAGCATCAGCTCCTTGTTAATTTTTTTTAATGCTTGTTTCCTATCGTGTGCTTAAAAAGTACTCTCATGAATATTATTTTTATAATAGCATGTTAAGTGATAGAATATTCTTCCTTTTGTTGGTGTTTGATTAGTTTCTAATTTTTAGAAACAATGTTTTGCTTACCATATTTGTTAATAATTTTATTTGCTTATAACCTTATCCCATTCCAGACAGGATAAAGACTTCCTAAATGTTTGATCGTTTCCTAACCTAAAGTTCTGCCTGTTGCCTACTACTTTTTCTTCAGCTTTCTTAGATAAGCTATAGACACATGTAGTTCGCTATTTCGGTAGTGAATTCTCTTAATTTTAAGCCACTGAAACTAATGGCTTGTTCATCCTCACTGTAAACTCTTCCAATTTTAAGCAGTTCCTCCTTCTCCTATCTACTCTTCCTTTTATATTCCCATAACCAAGTAATAACACTGGGGCATGAAAGTTTCATTGTACACTACTTCTATTTTCCCCAAAGCTAGTCAGCTACTATATGGATAAGACAGAAAAAAAAAATGCTGGACAGAGAAATCTAGAATGCTCACAGTGCACCACACAACCCCCTCAGGGACTTTAAGATCTTTCAGGTCAAGAACTTAATTTGGGCGGGGGGAGGAGGGGAATGTTGCCGTGGCATTAACAGGTAAAGCTGCCGCCTGCAGTGCCGGCATCCCATGTGGCGCTGGTTCAAGCCCTGGCTGCTTTACTTCCAACCTAGCTCTTCGTTCTGGCCTGGGAAAGCAATAGAAGATGGTCCAAGTCCTGGGCCCTGTGCCACGGGGGAGACCCAGAAGAACTCCAGGCTCCTGGCTTCGGATGGGCCCAGCTCTAGCTGGTGTGGCTGTTTGGGGAGTGAACCAGAAGAAGGATGACTTTTCTCTTCCTCTCTGCCTCTGCCTCTCTGTAACTCTGCCTTTCAAATGAGTAAATGCTTTAAAAAAAAAAAACCTTAATTTTGAAATGAATGTTTTATTATGTTGTGTGTATTCACACTCTGAGTCAAAATTTAAACATTCCCAATAAAGTTAAATGCCTCATTTCAAAACCAAAATATCCCATTCCACATCAGATTTTATATTTACTTATTTGCTATTTTTATCTACATAGACTCCTTGGTTTCCTTTTGATTCAATATAACCTATTGCTGTCAATATTTATTTTGATGTCACAGATTTAGCTACCTACTTCAATCTGACTTCTATATTTGATATATTGCTATCATGTGTCATTATGTGACCAAAAAAAGATGTTGCACTGATTTTTTTGGTTTCAGTGATTTCTTTCATTTTTACTTATTTACTTCCTTTTTCTTTGATACTCTTTTTAAAAATTGCTTAAGGTAGAATGCTAAGTTCCTGGTTTGAGAGCTTTCTATTCTGATACAGACACCTAGAGCTAGAAATTTAACTCCACCGCTGTAACTGTATCTCATAAATTTCAGTGTTTTGTCTTTGCTTTTCATTCCACTCAAAATACTTCCCAATTTTCCTTTTGAGTTACTCATTAATTCTAAGATTACATTTAATTTCTAGGTATTTATGTATTATCATATTTTTTGGTATTATAATTTTTATTATAGGAGGATATACTTCATCTAATTCAAAGTTTTAACTTTTTTGTGATTTTTTTTTCTTAATTTTGGCCATGCAGTTGTACCTTCTATTGATTTGGGATGTATGCTACAGATGTTAATTATTCCAAATAGTTTGCTACTATGTTCAAGCCTTCTATTTCCTTATTGCCCCTTCTTGAAATAAACTATGAAATGATTCTCATTTTTGTATGTAACATTTTTTTCTAAAGTTCACTTTCTGTATAACTAAAATAGATGGTTAACAGAGATAATACAGCTTTTTTCTTTCTGCTCCTAAGACTGGATAATTTTAATTAGGAATTCTTCAAGTTCACTAACGTTTTTTCTTTTACTTGCACAAATGTGCAATTAAACCTCTCTAGTGAGTTTTTATTTCAGTTGTTCATTCCAGCTTCAAAATTTCAATGTGGTTCCTTTTCATAACTTTTTATTGATATTTCTTATTTGTTGATATCAATTTCCTGATTTCCTTTAGTTCTTTGTTTTTCCATCTATGTGAACATATTTCTAACAATTGACTTATTGTCTTCTAGTAATTCCAGTATCTGAACCTCCTAGGCAGAATCTGTTAATTTCTTATTTACTATGAATTAATCACACTTTCTTGTCTCTTGGCATATCTTGTATTTCTTTCATTTGAATAGTGGATATTTTGAGGTAACTTTGGAAATCAGATTCCTCAAGTTTATCTAGGATTAGCTGTTGTTATGACTGTGAGTTGTAGGTGTGGTTTCTTTAGTGAATTTTTCAAACTATTTTATTTTTTTTTTTATTTTTTTTTTATTTTTGACAGGCAGAGTGGACAGTGAGAGAGAGAGACAGAGAGAAAGGTCTTCCTTTGCCGTTGGTTCACCCTCCAATGGCCGCCGCGGCCGGCGCGCTGCGGCCGGCGCACTGCGCTGATCCGATGGCAGGAGCCAGGAGCCAGGTGCTTTTCCTGGTCTCCCATGGGGTGCAGGGCCCAAGCACTTGGGCCATCCTCCACTGCACTCCCTGGCCACAGCAGAGGGCTGGCCTGGAAGAGGGGCAACCGGGACAGAATCCAGCGCCCCGACCGGGACTAGAACCCGGTGTGCCGGCGCCGCTAGGCGGAGGATTAGCCTAGTGAGTCGCGGCGCCGGCCCAAACTATTTTAAAATAGCTGTTCTGAGACCTTCAGAACTAGCATTGTGCTGGGGTGTGGAATGGGGCAAGGGTGAGCTAGAAGGTCCTCATGCTCTGTGCAGTGCTTCAGTGCTTTTGCTCCTGGTTATGTGTTTGCTTGGTGGCTGTATATCTTTGCTAGCTTCCAGAGGGCCAATGTGTTTTAATCCGATGGATTTTCCATATTTCTGGGGAGGGATAGCTCCCCAGAATTCTCATTGGCCATTTTGCTACCATCTCTTCCCTGTGCCCAGCTTTTTTATTATAGTGATTTATGTTTTTTTTCTTTTATTTTAAATGTGTTGCCTTATGTATTTTTTTAAAGATTTGATCTATTTGAGAAGTAGAGTTACAGTCAGTGAAAGGGAGAGACAGAGAGAAAGGTCTTCCCTCCATTGATTCATTCCCCCCGAAATGGCTGCAACGGTCAGAGCTGTGCCAATATGAAGCCAGGAGCCAGGTGCTTCCTCCTGGTCTCCACATGGGTGCAGGGGCCCAAGCACTTGGGCCATCCTCCACTGCCTTCTCAGGCCACAGCAGAGAGCTAAATTGGAAGAGGGGCAGCTGGGACTAGAACTGGTACCCATATGGGTTGCCAGTGCCACAGGTGGAGGATTAACCTACTGCACCATCGCGCAGGCCCCTGCCTTATATTTAAAATAGGTTTTTAGGAGCCAGAATTGTGGCACAGTGAACTGGCTGCCAAATGCCGTCTGGCATCCTATACTGGAGCAATGATTTGAGTTCCAGTGGCTTCGCTTTTTACGCAGCTCCCTGTGAATGTGCCTGGAACGGCAGAAGAGTATGGCCCAAGTGCTTTTCCTCCTGCTTCCCAAGTGGGAAACTGGATGGAGTTTTGAGTGCCTGGCTTTGGCCAGGACTAGCCATTGTGGCCATTTGGGGAGTGAACCAGTGGACTGAAGATTGCTCCCTTTCTGTCATTTGACCTTTCAAATAAATCAATCAATCTTAAAAAAAAATAAAGTGTGTTTCTCATAGGCAGCATATAATTGCCTGACAATTTCAAGATGTTCAGACCATGTGATAGGCACATTAAGGGCTTCCAAAGATGTCCAAGCCTCATTTCTGGAACCTGTGATTATGTTGCTTTACACTGCATAAGTGAATTAAATTCCCAGGTGGGATTCAGGTGGTTTATCAGGCAACCTTAAAATGTGGGAGATTTTGTGGCGTTGTGGTGTAGCCCGTAAAGCTGTAGCAGCTTGCAATGCTGACGTTCCACATGGGCCTCATGCAAGTCTCTGATGCAGCTCCCTGCTAGCAGCCTGGGAAAATCAGTACAAGATGGTCCAAGTGTTTGGGCCCTTAGAAGCTCCTGGCTCCTGGCTTGGGCCTGACTCCACACTGGCTGTTGCAGCCATCTGGAGAGTGAACCTGTCAGTGGAAGATCTCTCTCTCGGTAACTCTTAATGAAAACAATGCAATGATTGGCCTTGTATTAAATAGTTGCTAATTCCTCAAAGAAAAAAAAAATGTTGACATGGAGATAGAGTTGTTTGATTTTTCCAGATTAGGTTATAACTTGTTTCTGTGATAAGAAGGGCACTGGATGAGTGCTCCTTGAGAAAACATGAAGTGGGGGTTCAAAGTTCAGATTACTTGCATGGAAAAGCATGCTAAACAGAGAAACACTAGAGTTCTGTTTGCCTAACATTCTCCTGAAATAAAGTATCAGTTTCTTTAGGACAGTTTTTTTTTAAGATTTATTTATTTGAAAGTTGAAGTTACACAGAGAGAGGAGAGGCAGAGGTGGGGGGGGAGGGGTCTTCCATCGCTGGTTCAATCTCCACTTGGCTGCAATGGCCAGAGCTACACCAACCCAAAGCCAGGAGCTTCCTCAGGGTTCCCATGAGGGTGCAGGGACCCAAGGACATGGGCCATCTTCCGCTGCTCTCCCAGGCCAGAGCAGAGAGCTGGATTGGAAGTGGAGCAGCTGGGACTTAAACCAGCGCCCATATGGGATGTCGGCACTGCAGGTGGCAGCTTTACCCACTACGCCTCAGCGCTGACCCCTAGGAGTTTTTTTTTAAATTAGTTTTCCTCATGTAAGTAATACACGTAAGTAGACAATAAGTAAAACACTTAAAAATAAGTAAAAGATAAAATCAGTAAAATAATTAAAAATAAGGAAAAAAGTAAAAAGTATAAAAAGATTAAACTACCCGAGTTAAAAAATTAAAAACAGTTTCCAGAAGTCTAAAAGACCCTTACTGGTCATCCACTCCCAGGACATAAACACTATTATAGTTTGGTGTATATTCTGTGATATGCCTTGATATATAATAAGTAATTATTTTGCATAAAAGGGTATCATATTATGCATGTTACTCTCTAGAGCATGATTTTTTTAAAAGATTTTTATTTGACAGGTAGAGTTACAGACAGTGAGAGAGACAGAGACAGAGAGAAAGGTCTTCCTTCTGTTGGTTCACTCCCCAGCTGGCCACAAAAGCTGGAGCTGCACCAATCCAAAGCTAGGAGCGAGGTGCCTCCCTCTGGTCTCCCATGTGGATGCAGGGGCTCAAGCACTTGGACCACCCTCCACTGCCCTCCCGGGCCCCAGCAGAGAGCTGAACTGGAAGAGGAGCAACTGGGACTAAAACCAGACACCCATATGGGATGCCAGCGCCGCAGGTGGAGGATTGACCTAGGGCGCCACCGCGCTGGCCTTTTAGCATGAATTTTTTTAAAAGAATTATTTTATTTATTTGAAATACAGAGTTAGAGAGAGAAGTGGAGCCAGAGAGAGAGAGGGAGATCTTCCATTCTGCTAGCTCATTCCCTAAATTACTACAATGGCCAGAGCTGAGCTGATCCAAAGCCAGGAGCCAGGAGCTTCCTCTGGGTCTCCCATGAGGATGCAGGGGGCCAAGGACTTAGGCCATCTTCTACTGCTTTCCCAGGCCACAGCCGAGAGCTAGATTGGAAGAGGAGCAGCCAGGACTAGAACTGGCGCCCATATGAGATGCCGGCACTGCAGGTGGAGGATTAACCTACTGCGCCACAGTGCCAGCCCCTGGATCATTTTTTCAATTTAGGTATTTTCCACAAACATTTTGAAGGAACTGCCTGTTGCTCTTTATCTAATTAAACATTTTATGTATACATTTTTTGAAAACGAAATAAATGCACATGATAAAATAAATAATTGACCAGTTGTGTAATGAAAAATCATCTTCTTCAGATTGTAGTAGACTTGACTGATGCTGGACTTTCATTAAGTGTTTAATTTTATAAGCCTGTATATGTACAAGTATGTGAGTAGATATATGTCACTCCCCCTCTTCGTGGAGAAGCAACACAGGACCCTGTGCTGTTCTTTTGTCTGCTCGGCCCTCCCCGGGTTTGCTGCTGGTCCTTCCCAGGTTGGCTGCCGATCCTTCCACCTCCGTGGAGGGGCAGTCCCCCCTGCCACTTTCCCCACTTCCGCGGGGGAGCGGCACACCGCCGGCCGGCTCTCTCGGGGGCTGCTCAGGTGTTCCTTCAGATAGATGTTCCTGGTGCATGTTGTCTCTCTCCTCCTTTATAGTCCTCTTCCACCAATCCCAACTCTGCTACCCACATGCCGAGTACGCTGCTCTCCTCCAATCAGGAGCAGGATCAGCTCCTGCAGGTCATCACTCAAGTTGGCGAGAGGCAGCTGCGTAGAAGTTGTTTACTCCCTTCTCAGCGCCATATTGTGGGAGAGCAGATGCATAGAATAAGTCTTAATTCCAGCAACAGTCTAGTCCGAGTTGCTCCCCACAGATATATCTTTCCATGTGGGTTTATCCAATATTGTTTTGTATTTAGTTAATGGGTTAAATGTCTTAGGCAGGAATGACACAAAATTGAGGCTGACTTCTCATTTCATCTCATCAGGTTTTGCGTGATTTATATGAATGCTATTTCTGATTTTGTTCAACTTAATCACTTAAGATGTTGTGTGTCTCTCTCTCACTGTCCACTCTGCCTGTCAAAAATAAAAATAAAAAATAAATTAAAAAAAAGATGTTGTTTTGGGGCTGGCTCTGTGGCACAATGGGTTAAAGCCCTGGCTTGCAATGCTGGCATCCCGTATGGGCGTTGCTTCCAGTCCCAGCTGTTCCACTTCTGATTCAGCTCCCTGCTATGGACTGGGAAAGCCGTGGAAGATGGCCCAAGTCCTTGGGCCCCTGCACTCACGTGGGAGACCTGGAAGAAGCTCCTGGCTCATGGCTACAGATGGGCCCAGCTCTGGCCATTGAGGCTATTTGGGGAGTGAACCAACGGATGGAAGACCTCTCTCTGTCTCTACCTCACTCTGTAACTATGTATTTCAAATAAATAAAATAAATCTTTTAAAAAAAAGATGTTTTGTCAGACTTGCACAAGTTTTCTTTTTCTTTGTAATTTTTTTGTAATTACTATTTTATATACATTGAGGCTTTGTAAATATCTTCTTATTCATCAAACTTTATTCTTTTATTTATATTCATATGGACTCATGGTTTTCTATTTTACTTAGTTAAGGAAAATCTATGATCAGTATTTATTTCAATGTTCATATAGTCACAGATTTGGACAGTGGATATTCCTTCCAACTAACTTCTGGTTTTTCTGATGTGTCTCTAATGATTGAAAAAAAAAAAAGGAAGGAAAAAAGTGTACAAAGATTTATTTAGTTATTTGAAAGTCAGAGTTACAGAGAGGCAGAGGCAGAGAAAGGTCTTCCATCCACTGGTACATTCCCCAAATGGCCACAATGGCCAGAGCTGGGCTGATCCAAAGTCAGGAGCCAGGAACTTATTCTGAGTCTCCCATGAAGTGCAGGTGCAGGGGCCCAAAGACTTTGTCCACCTTCTACTGCTTCCCCAGGCCATAGCAGAGCTCTGGACCAGAACTGGAGCAGCTGGGACTTAAACCAGTGCCCATATGGGATGCTGGCATTGCAGGTGAAGGCTTTACCCGTTATTTTTTTAATTTGAAGCAGGGATTCTCTCTGAAAATCCCAACATGTGCATGTGATAGCTGTGATCTTTAAATATTTATTTGAAAGTCAGAGTTACAGAAGGGAAAAATAGAGTGAGGGAGAGATCTGCCATCTGCTGGTTCACTACCTGAGTGGTCACAATGACCAGGGCTTAGGCTGGAGCAAGGAGCCAGGAGCTTCATTCAGACCTCCCATATGGGTGGCAGGGTGTCAAGCACTTGGGTCATCCTCTGTTGCTTTTTCCAGGCCGTTAGAAGGGAGCTGGATTGGAAGTGAAGTAGGCAGTGAACCAGTGCCCTATGGGATGCTGGCAGCAACTTTCCCTGCTATGTCACATGCCAGCCCTGTTTGTACATTTTCTTACTTTCTCATCCAACAATATGTATCAGGGCCATCTTGTGTTTTTCCTACTCCAGTCCTGGAATTAGCCATTTCTTCAGGACTCACTGGTTCCATTTGCTGGAGAATGGTAAATAGAGACCAATAGATGGGTGGTAATATGTTCACTGATATTGAGGTCTCTAGAAAGTAATTGGTGTTCCACTAATTATAATACATTAAAACCCCTTCCAATTAAACCAGTTGACTTATGACTTTTCCTGAGGCTTCCTTCTGCTTTATTTGCCTATCTCCTTCCCTGAACAAAACAGAGGCAACTTTACTTGTGGAGATAGGAGTTGAGTGGGTAAGAAAGTACAAGGTGAGCAAATAATGAAAGAGAAGAAGGCCGGCGCTGCAGCTCAATAGGCTAATCCTCCGCCTTGCGGTGCCGGCACACCGGGTTCTAGTCCCAGTCAGGGCACCGGATTCTGTCCCGGTTGCCCCTCTTTCAGGCCAGCTCTCTGCTGTGGCCAGGGAGTGCAGTGGAGGATGGCCCAAGTGCTTGGGCCCTGCACCCCATGGGAGACCAGGAGAAGCACCTGGCTCCTGCCTTCGGATCAGCACGGTGCGCCAGCCACAGCGTGCTGGCTGTGGCGGCCATTGGAGGGTGAACCAACAGCAAAGGAAGACCTTTCTGTCTCTCTCTCTCACTGTCCACTCTGCCTGTCAAAAAGAATAAGAAGAAGAAAATATACTTCTCCATTCTAGATCTCTCAGCCTCAAAGCACTAGTAATTTGACAAAAAGGCTTTTTTTAAAAAAAGATTTATTATTTGGAAGTCAAGAGTTACACAGAGAGAGAAGGAGAGGCAGAGATAGAGAAAGAGGTCTTCCATCTGCTGGTTCACTCCCCAGTTAGCCGCAATGGCTGGAACTGGGCCGATCTGAAGCCAGGAGCCAGGAGCTTGTTCCAGGTTTCCCACGTGGGTGCAGGGGCCCAAGCACTTGGGTCATTTTCTACCACTTTCCCAGGCCACAGCAGAGAGTTGGATCAGAAGTGGAGCAGCCAGGACTCAAACTGGTGCCCATATGGGATGCAGGCACTGCAGGTGGCAGCTTTACCCACTACGCCACAGTGCTGACCCCTGAAGTTTTAACTTTAAAGGAAGTTGCTCTTTGATAAGTGAGACTAGACATTTTAATTACTTACCTAGATCATTCTCAGCACTATGTGACATAAAAGATACAAAAATTTGAGAAAATCATGGGACTTTGCCTCTCCCACTACTTCCTTCAAGAGCAGGAGACAATTAAATTTGAAGATCGATGAAGATTGTATAGGAAGTTCGTTGTTGGCTTTTCTCTACATCCTATTCAGTTCTACTTATTCAGCCCTTGATTACTCTTCCACTGTGGTCTTTATCACCAAGCTTAATAGTCTATTGTTTGGGGCCCGTAGAAGTTGTGGCCTGAAGTGCAGGCATCCCATGTGGGCACCGGTTCAAGACCCAGCTGCTCCACTTCTGATCCAGCTCTCTGCTATGGCCTGGGAAAGCAGTAGAAAATAGCCCAAGTCCTTGGGCCCCTGCACCCTCATGGGAGACCTAGAAGAAACCCTGAAATTCAAATAAATAAATAAGTGTTTACTTTCTGTCTTCCTTACTTAACTGTCAGCTCAAGAAGACAGGAGCAGCATTTTACTTTACACCCTCCATGGTACCTGACATGTGACAACCCTGTAGTGTTTGTTGAATAACTTTTCTCCCTTCGTATTAATTCAAGGGTTACTTGAGTATCAAAAGTACCTTGAGTATCAGAAATTGCAATACTTGGTGATACAAAGGAGGTGAATTGCTTATATATTTAAAGAGATATTGTATTCCAAGATTTAGATCTATTTACCACAATGAAAATTGAGCATGTTCCATTCTATGGGGAAACATTTTATCCTGAAATGTATCTCACAGGTAGCTTTACTCTTCCCTTCTTGCTTAAGCTCTCAGACTCCTGATCTGTCTCGCCTGTTGCAGCAGGGCATGAAAGCGGCTTTTATGGAACCCAGTGTTTGAAACTGATGTTAAGAATAATCCTTTTTCCCCGCATCTCACATTGCTGTGATTCTTCTTTAATGGCAGAGTCAGAATCATTATTTAAAAGTTTGAAAGTAAACATCTTCTGTATTTTGGCAAATGCAACAAAATTTGACGATGTTCCAAAACACTGTGTAGAGGGTCTGCGATATCAGTATAAAAACTATAGCATTTCTGTTCCTGTGACTAAAAGATGAAAAGTTTCAAAACATTTTGATTCAAATGATGCCACATGAATTTAATGATTTTTATGTGAATTATCATTTTCCAACAAACTGTAGCCATGATTTAATCCTTCCTAGAAAGACAGGAATGTGTCTTCAAACAAACTGCCTAAGCTGTTTGTTCACAGTTTGCTTTTTGATTCAGCAAGATGGATTATGAGGGGTAACAACCAGAGCTGTGACAGCTTTGGCTAAATCCTACCTGGCGTTCAATCCTTCTTTCCTTTGAAAAGCTCTCCAAGTTTCTAATTCTACAAAGGGCTTTAGCATAGTCGCTGGAGAAGTGGCTTGGCTGTGGGTAGAGGTAGGGAACAAGGATTTAATATGTCAAATATAATAATGGTTATTGAAAATTTTTTGGGTTGTTTATTTTGCATAGGGAAAGCAACATGAACGTTAATCCTGCACTGTGTGATAATGAAGTAAACATTTAGGGTTTGTCCTACTGGTTTCATTCATTTTTTTTTACTGGTCACTGACACCCCAGTGAACCTTATTGGGGCACATTTTATTGACCTCTAGAAGAAATTTCTTCAAAATTATGCTTCTACAATGATATTTTATATACAGTACACTTAAAAAACTTCCTCCATCATATTCATAAGTCTATCTCCTTTATATACTTATCATTCCAGTTACCCTGGCTAAAAGCATCATTGGAAAGGAAAGAAAAAGTATGATTATCTTTCAATATATGTGAGAGTTCCAAATTGTAGAATACAAGACTAAAAGATACTTAGTATTTCTTCTTTCAGTTCCATGATGCTTCACAAAGCTCACAATACCTAAGCTGTAGAATCAACCCAGATGTCCATTAACTGATTATTGCATAAAGAAAATGTGGTATATAACACTATGGACTACTACTCAGCCATAAAAAAGCAACAAAATGGATGCAACTAGAAACCATTATGCTTAATGAAATAAGCCAGTTCCAAAAAGACAAATACCATATATTTTCTCTGGTATGTGGTAGTTAATATAGAATACAAAAACATAAGAATGAAATGGACATCTTGTGATTTGATTGTTATTTTTAGCTCTTGTTTTAACTAATGTAGAACTGTGGTATTTCTTCTGTTTTACTTGTTGAATGTAATTGTTAGTGGTACATTAAGCCTGTGATTATAGAGATTTAAATTATGGTTTTGTAAAAATTTTAAAAATAACAAAGAGGGGATTGGAAGGATAGAAAGGAGGGAGATTATCTTCTCAGAACTATACCTGTAGGCCGGCGCCGTGGCTCAGTAGGCTAATCCTCCACCTTGCGGTGCCAGCACACCGGGTTCTAGTCCCGGTCAGGGCACCGGATTCTGTCCCAGTTGCCCCTCTTCCAGGCCAGCTCTCTGCTGTGGCCAGGGAGTGCAGTGGAGGATGGCCCAAGTGCTTGGGCCCTGCACCCCATGGGAGACCAGGAGAAGCACCTGGCTCCTGCCATCAGATCAGCGCAGTGTGCCAGCTGCAGCGCGCCGGCCACGGCGGCCATTGGAGGGTGAACCAACGGCAAGGGAAGACCTTTCTGTCTCTCTCTCTCACTGTCCACTCTGCCTGTCAAAAAAAAAAAGAACTGTACCTGTGAAAAACATGAAATATGTTCTCTTTATATTAATAAAATTTAAAAAAAAAAAAGCTTTGTTTTTAGAGTGGGTAAGTTACTATTGTTTGAGGCCAGTCACTATTGACTTTGGGGTATCAACTTATGAGCCAATCTTTCTCACTCACGTAACATGAGTTACATGTTGATTTGCCATTAATAATTGAAATACTGATGTTTGAAAATCAATTATTTAAAATGTGGGAGCTAAATCAAAGCCATCTTTACAGTAACATCATTTTCCTTTTTCCATTTTATTTTATATTATTTTTTTGTAAGACAGAGTGCTCCCATCTGCTGGATTACTCCCCAGATGCTTTGCAGCAACTGTGGCTGGACCAAGCCAATCCTGGGAGCTGGGAACTCAATCTAGATGTGCTGCTTGGGTGAAAGGGAACCCAAAATTGAGCCATTACTTGCCCCCTTCCAGGATGCACATTAACAGGAATGTAGAATCATGAGTGGAGCTGTACTTGAAACCAGACACTCTAATATGGGTTGTGGAAATCCCAAGAGGCATCTTAACCACTAGGCTAAATGTCAGCCCCCAATTGTTTTTACTTGAATGGAAGCAACAGAAGAGAGAGTAGAATCATCATGGAGAATCCCACATGTCTGGGAATATGACATTCCTCAGAGGGCAAAAACCACTGATTAAGGTGGAAAGGTGCCTTAAAAGAGAAGGAGCAGATGGCAGTATTAGTGACCTGTACTCCTTGTTTCCTGTCATCATTCTCTATCTGGGAAAGTAATTTTGTATTTGATGCTTTCTGATATATAAGTAGATAACACACATTGAATCACCTATTAAGAAGAAAGGAAAAACAGCACTCTGGCCTCAGAATCAGCCCTAAAGGCATTATTCGGATCTGGCTGAAAAGCCCATGAGAGTATTTCAGGCATGGAAAGCCAAGACACTCTGGCAAAAAGATCTCTGTGAGTGAGATCCCAGTGGAAAGAACAGGTCTTCAAAGAAGGAGGTACCTTTCTCTGAAGGGAGGAGAGAACTTCCACTTTGACTATGACCTTGTCTAAACAAGATAAGAGTTGGAGAACTCAGAGGGCTTCCATAGCCTTGGAAATTCATGACTGGAGTATAGGGAGATTACTGATGCCATAAACAGGAGTGTCAATTGGTAAAGTCAACAACAGGAGTCACTGTGCACTTACTCCTCATGTAGGATCTCTGTCTTTAGTGTGCTGTACATTGAGATTTAATGCTATAACGAGTACTCAAACAGTATATTTCACTTTGTGTTTCTATGGGGGTGCAAACTGTTGAAAGCTTTACTTAATGTATACTAAACTGATCTTCTGTTAAAAAAAAAAAAGAAATTATCAATTCCCAACTTGACTCTCACTGGGATTAAACATGACAATAGGTCTGATCTGATTTCATCATCATTTAAAAAATCATCTATCATTTTCCACTTTATGTTTCTGTGTGGGAGCAAACTGTTGAAATCTTTACTTAATGTATACTAAGCTGATCTTCTGTATATAAAGAGAATCGAAAATGAATCTTGATGTGAATGGAAGGGGAGAGGGAGTGGGAAAGGGGAGGGTTGCGGGTGGGAGGGACGGTATGGGGGGGAAGCCATTGTAATCCATAAGCTGTACTTTGGAAATTTATATTCATTAAATAAAAGTTTAAAAAAAAAGAAAGGAAAACAATCAGGAAAGAACTATAAATCAAATTTTACTTTGAGGATGCACTCTGGATTACAATCTACTTGAGTTGTCATTGCCCATGTTGTTTGCTCTAACTTCTCCCTTTCTCAACAAACCTGTGATGGAAGTGCTAAGCAGAGGTACAGGGCACAAAATCTTGTGTTTGATCTCTGGACCATTCAAGAATGGTATTTGTTCAGTATATTCCAGTAACAACCTGCCTTTTAAACTCAGAAGCCTTGAGGTTTAAGAAAAGCATAAAATGAGAAAATAGAAGTGTACATCCTTTTCTCAGATCTTTGATTTATATGGAGATTTGAAGCTGTTTCTAAATTGGACCATCTTTTGTTTATCCAATTTAAATTGTATTTTAATATTTTTGGTGGTTTCCATGTTTTGTACATTTTATAACATTATGTCATTTTATCTTATTTAAAGACCTGAGATTCAGGTACAAGTTTTTGAAATTGTCGTATTTTTAACACTGCTTTAGGAATACATTAAAATCTGGCATTATTTATTAATTGGTGTTACATATTTATAACATGAATTAAAACTGTAGCTTTTATGTACACTTATCTATAGGTAACAATATCTTCATAAATAAACATATTGAAAGCATATTTATTTCTAGTATATATGAACACATATTTATTTCTTAATCTCTGGAGGTATAATAGTTTTTTTCAAAGTGTGTGCAGCCATAAATATTTTCAACTTTCATTTTTTGAAAATTTTTAAAATCTTATTTTTTACAAGTTTCATGTATTTCATATATATAGATTCAGAAACACAGTGATACTTTCCACCCTATCCTTCTTCCCACATTCCCTTCTTCCTTTTCCTTCTCCCATTCCCACTCTGAATTTTTACAAAGATCTATTTTCAGTTTACTTAATCATAAAGTTAACCCTACACTAATAAAAGAGTTCAACAAATAGTATCAAGAAGAGAACACTGTTCCTCAATGAGAGAGACAAGGGCTGTAAACAATCATTGAATCTCAATATGTCCTTTTCACTGCAATACATTACATTTTAGGTACTCGATTAGTTACCTCAGAGCAGGGAAAACATATAATGTCTTTTGGGGACTGGCTTATTTCACTAAGTATAATAGTTTGTCCATCTTGTTATAAAAGATAGGATTTCCTTTTTATTTTTTACAACAGAGTAGTACTCCATAGTGTATATATACCATATTTTCTTTTTTTTTTTTTTTTTTTGACAGGCAGAGTGGACAGTGAGAGAGAGAGACAGAGAGAAAGGTCTTCCTTTGCCGTTGGTTCACCCTCCAATGGCCGCCGCGGCCGGCGCGCTGCGGCCGGCGCACCACGCTGATCCGATGGCAGGAGCCAGGAGCCAGGTGCTTTTCCTGGTCTCCCATGGGGTGCAGGGCCCAAGCATCTGGGCCATCCTCCACTGCACTCCCTGGCCACAGCAGAGGGCTGGCCTGGAAGAGGGGCAACCGGGACAGAATCCGGCGCCCCGACCGGGACTAGAACCCGGTGTGCAGGCGCCGCTAGGTGGAGGATTAGCCTAGTGAGCCGCGGCGCCGGCTTGTACCATATTTTCTTAATTCAGTCAACAGGTGATGGATATCTGGGTTGATTCCTTACCTTAGCTATTGTGAATTGAGCTGCAATGGACATGAGGGTACAGATAACTCTTTCAGATGCTGATTTATTTTGCTTGGGTAAATTCCCAGGAGTGAGGTGGCTGGATCATATGAGATAGGTCTGTATTCAGATTTCTGAGTATACCATTTTGTCTTCCACAGTAGCTGTGCCAGTTTACATTCCCACCAACAGTGGATTAGGGTACCTTTCCCCGCACATCCTTGCCAGCATTTGTTGATTTCTGTTTGAGAGCATTTCTAAATGGAATGCTCATTGTTCCACTGGCATTTGAGATGAAATTTAGATGTTCCATTTTGTTTTAAAGATTTATTATTTAATCTGTTTATTTGAAAGTCAGAGTTACACAGAAGAGAAGGAGAGGCAGAGAGAGAGAGAGAGAGAGAGGTCTTCCATCCGCCGTTTCACTCCCTAACTGGCCTCAATGGTCGGAGCTGCACTGATCTGAAGCCAGAAGCCAGGAGCCTCTTCTGGGTCTCCCACATGGGTGCAGGGGCCTATGAAGTTGGGCCATCTTCTACTGCTTTCCCAGCTTAACCTGCTGAATCACAGAATCACCCTCAAAAGTTTAATTCTTGACAGCTTGGATTTCCTGTAATAAACTTCAGTAGGAATGCTAAGTAGTACCTGGTAATGTCCCTTCCATTTAGTTTGCAATTAGTCAAAGGTAGAACCTTCACACCAAGTTTTTAGTAAAAGTCTCCTGGGGAGATAGGGTAAAGGTGACATTTGGAATCTGGCACTGGGATAATTTTGTTACAAAACTCCATCAGAGTATTTTGTACCTGACCTGGATTAATAATATTCTTTATTTGATCTTTAGTTTCTAGATGAAAGAGGATGTCAGAATTGAGGTAGGGTCTTCTGTATAGCATTCCAAATGAACTAATCTTTAAAGCAGCCTTAGGTGTCATTTTCATCCTGAGGAGGGCAATATGCAATCATTTAAGTTATGTTTTTGAGGTCTCTTGGTAAAGATTATCCATAATTTTCTTAAGATTACGATTAGTCTTTTCAGCTTTACCTAATGTCTGAGGTATTCAAGAAGCATTGAGATGTTAAGAGATTCCTACAAATTTAGCTACATTGGTTAGCTAAATTGGTTATTTTATACACAATGAGGGCCCATTATCACACTGGGGGGAACTTGGCAGGCCAAAACCAGTAATATATTTCCTTTAACAGGGCTTTGGACATATACCTTTTCTGTCTGAGCTGGAAAAGCTTCTGTCAATCCTGTGGAAGTATCAGTAAAGATCAGTAGATATTTGTAATTATTTTCTGAAGGCATGTTAGTGGAGTCCGTCTACCTGCCAGTCTTTCACTCACTAAAGAGTTTTCCTGCCAACAGCAACTACCCAAGAACATCAGGAGAAGAGGTAGGTAAAACATGTCTGCCATAAAGTGTAACAGCCTTGTTATGACAAAAGGAAAGACTTTACTTATCCTTTTGCTTTTTGAAGAGATATTTGAGGTCTACCTGCCAGTCTTTCACCTGGATACTTTTCTCTCTTTTGTACAGGAATGAGTAAGGAGGGTGTCTGGATATTTGTAAGCAGAGTGGACAGGAATGAGTTATTTCCCTTATAACAGTATGTAGTCCTATCCCTCCCGATACTGAAGAAACTGTTTGCCTCAGGGCTCCTCTTCCAGATGTTTAGTCATGCATTTCCTTAGTAATTTCCCATTGAGAGGCCATAGGGAACATGACCTTATGATCTAAAGTCCACCACCAATTGTCACCTTTAGCATAACCTCATTGTTGAGCCCATTCATTGTCAGGCTTGGCAGAGCGTTTTCAGTTACCTTTCCAGTCTGTGGCATTAAAGCCATTTCTAGAGCCTCCTGTGCAGCAACTTTTTTTCTGTCTTAACTGCTTATGCATTTCCTTTACTAGCATGACTTTCTGCTCATGTCCCCTGCAGTGTAGAATGACAGCCACTTCCAGATTTTCCAGTACTGCCTGATAAAGCATCTCTTTCCCATATTTAGTAGGAGAATTCCTTGCAGTCAGTAGGCCTCTTTATTTCCAAATTGCTGCATGTGCACATAACACAAGGAATCCATGTAAATATTAACTCTTTGGCCTTTTATTAATTTTAAGGCTCTACTCAATGCAGTAAGTTCGGCCTTTTGACATAAAGTATTAGATGGCAATGCCTGAACTTCTATCACCCTTGTAAGATCTACTATGATTCCTCAGTGCTAACAATGACAAAAAATAACCATGATAAACAAATTCACAGACTGCTGCACAGCCAACACAAATATGAAAAAGCAAAGTTGTAGAGTGCATGGGACTCTCAAAATGAGATTCTGAGTAACAAGAAGGAGCACCCTAGTCAGCACTGTTAGCAAATGGGCATCCCTGACAGGAGACTGGCCAGCATTTTTCTGCTACCTTCCCTGTCTCTTATATGTTCAAGCCCAGGTACTCTTGGGCAGTCATAGGGACAACAGTGCTTTCAAGTGACCACCATCTCAGGTGAGGTGGTTACCCTGGAAGTTGGGCCAGAAGTTATTAAGTATGCCATTGATTCCACTGATTACAGTAAAGATCATGTCCACCTAACTACTTGAATTTATCTAAACCCCAAGGGTGAAAATATTTCTAGAAAAAATAACAAAACAAGGCACTTGTAGTCCTAAAAAGAATGTACAGGTAAGGCCTCCCAAATCTCCACTAGCTAAAGGAAATGCAGAGGTGGGCTACCTGCCCGTAGAACAAGGGCAGTTGGATTTCAGTTAGACCTAGAGCCTGCAGGTGAATTTAATTACCTCCTAATGTTTGCAGATACATTCACTGGGTGAGTAAAACCTTCCCTGTCAAATTGAAAAGGGTTTAGGGTTGTTTACTAGGAAAAATGACCTTTTCTGCCTGGGACGGTACAAGAATATGGTTCATGTTTTATTTCAAAGATCGTGACTCCAGTGTCCCAAGCTTTAAGGGTAAATTAAAAGTTACATGCTGCCAAGGCACTTCACTTGTTGAAGACTGAAACAGTAGACCCTAAAGGCAGGCTCAGACAGACATTTCATGGAAACTCGGGCAACTGCCTACTGCCCTTACCCATCACCTTAAGTCAAGCTGGAGCAGCTCCAGAAGGAAAACCAGACTTTAACCCACTTGAGTGTGTGTGTGGGAAATGCTTTCCCTGACTGAGTAGCTCTTTGACCTCTCCAGAAACAAACTAACAGAGCAATCAAACTTACCATGCCAGGAGAGCAGGTAGTAACTTCTCAAATTGATGTAGATACGGCTACAGCTAGCAAGAAGTTTCAGAGGTTCTGAGGCCCCAACTAGCTGGCTGTATCATTTAAACTCCCACATCCTTTCCACGCAGAGACAAACTGAGGCATCCATGAAACCACAACTCAGAACTGGCACTGGGCAAAATTAACCGCCATGGGAAAAAGCTGCCTCCCCACAAGGATATTTAGCTTGCTCTAATTTCAGTATAATAAAGTTACTATGGATGATGCTCATACTCCCATCATGAACCTGACTCCATGAGATTTCCCAGTTTTCTGGAAACAGATCAGGATATGGCCAGTACTCAATCCCTGCCCCAAACTGCGTCCCTGTGAACTGTCAAACAGCCCTGTTGCAGACACCATGCATTAACTTTCTTCATTGTGTAAAAAGATGGCCCAAACCTGAGTGCAGTACAGGCTTGAGCACACCTGAACCCTTCTTGAGTGTGCACTTTTACTTTTCATGTAAAGAAACAATGCGTTTTTTTCTGCTGACCTTCACCTGTGTCTCATCATGAATCTTCCTTTTATTGGAGACAAACACCTGGACCCAGCTACCCCACAAACTGATCTGTGAATATGAACCTACCCTCACCTACCAAGGAGGTGCTCCACCCACATGAACCAGGAAACTGGGTCTACAAAGACGTGAGACATTAGGCTCCCTAGTGAGCAGCAAAATGACAAATAGACAAGACCCCATCCAGTATGCTAAACATTCATTCTTCTCTTAAATATGAAGGTTAGGGGCCGGCGCTCTGCATATTGGGTAAAGCTGTTGCTTGCAGTGCCAGAATCCCATATGGGCGCCAGTTTCAGTCCTGGCTGCTCCTCTTCCGATCCAGCTCTCTGCTATGGCCTGGGAAATCAGCGGAAGATGGCCCAAGTCCTTAGACCCCTGCACCCACTTGGGAGACCTGGAAGAAGCTCCTGGGTCTGGATCGGCACAGCTCCAGCCGTTGCAACAAACTGGGGAGTGAACCAGCGGATGGAAGACCTCTGTCTCTCTGCCACTCCTCTCTCTGTGTAACTCTTTTAAGTAAATAAATAAATCTTTAAAAAAAATATGAGTGTTAATGCTTAGGTTCACCACACCCAAGTGAAGAAGCTGCAGAGCCTACCCTTACCAATCAACAGATATCCTCACGACTCTGTGTGGTATCTAAGCTCTTACACATTCATAGGCCACTTCCAAATGCCTTCTCATGTTACTAAGGGTCTGTGAACTGCTCCTGCTGACTTAATCGTGTAGCATTAAAGTGTGTCCCTCAACGGGAAGATGCTCCCATCCCAGGCATCTGGAGAGAGTAACAGGAAAAATGGCCTTTCTCTCCTAGTCCTCAAGAATGAGTGCGAGGTCTCAGGTTTTGTAACCAGAGAGTAGGATTTCTTCAAGAGGGAGCCACAGGAACAGGAGCAGAGACTCTGAAGGAGTTCATCCCTCACTGGCTGTTTTTCAGAGCACTCTGAGGAAGGTTCATCTTGCAACACTGTACTCACGGGAGGCCAGAACTCCACTAAGGAGGAAAGCTGCACGTCAGGTTCTGGAATACAATGTACTAGGGTGTATGCTGCTGAAAGAGGAAGTGCCTCCAGCTCCTCATGTTGTACATGTGGGATGTTTATTGTAAGGCAGCCCGCTGTTTCCTTGTCACATACACACACACACACACACACACACACACCAATAAAGCTATGCTTTGATAAGCTGCTAACCTAAAAGTATACTTTGTGTCCAAATGCAGCTCTGTGTGTGTCTGTGTGTGCACCCATGTCATGCAGTCTGTGTTTCATAATATTCCTCCTGGGGATATAACAAAGTCTCGATTGGTGATGTCTACTTGATTTAAATATCCCAGTATACCAACTACAAGCTAGCAACCTAATGCCAGTGAACACAGAGGTGGCAAGAGACAGGAAGGAAGCTTCTCTGACCCACCTCAAGCACACCTACATTCCATCATAGAAACCTGTGTCTCTCCCAGCTGTATCACTGTAGGTGTGCTGGCCACCTTCATACTGTCAGCTCCCACACCTCTTTCCTGAGGGATCTGAGCTCAAATCCCTCTGAGCTCAAGCTGCCTGAACAGGAAAGGATGAAAGGACCAGACAACTAACTCTTCATTCTTGATCCCCTGCTGCTCTCCACCAGCGATGGGCAGGAGCAGGTAGATAACTGCGGTAGCTTTCTCATTCTGTGGTTGGGATAACTCTGAGGCCCACCTCCTGCACTGGCTACCAGAGTTTCCCAGCTGAAATCAACCCTAATTACTTAAAGAGGAAATCTGCTCACTCTCACATTTGGGATTCTTTTGCAATCCCTGCCTCATTCCCCCATTCCTCTACTGTTCTTTTGCTTCCAAAACAAGCTTACATTCATTTGTCACCAGGTCTTTTCCTAGGGGAATTCAAACTAAGGCCACAAAGGAAGAGCATGGACAGTTCTACAGAACACTGGTGGACAAAGCTGGAGCCAAAAACTCAATCCAAGTCTCCAACACGGGTGGCATGGAACCGACCACTTGAATCATCACTCCTGTCTCTCAGAGTATGCATTTACAGGAAACTGGATTCAGAAGCCACAGGCAAGTACATCTACTTGATAAAGCTAACTACAGTACTTCCTAAGTAGTCCTTGAAAAGCATTAATTTGCTCTAATAAAACAATCTGTTTTTTGCTTGAACAAAAAACACCCTAATTAAAGACAATATCACACCCGTTCCCTGAATTCGTATGGGACCAGAACACTCGCAAACACAACACACTTTCAGATACAACCACCCCACTATTCTCACACGGCCAAATAAACAAGAAAATCTACAGCTCTAATACACACACTGACCCCCAAACAATGCACACACCCTTATCGGTGTGCAGTAAGTGGCACTGATCTAACAGGTGAGCGGCACAGAAGTCACAAACCATACAATGTACAACCTCCTTTATTGTAAATTTCATGCACACAAGATGTTTGCCGAAACCCTGCATGCAGGCCAGGCAACCGTGATTTGACACCGGACTGGGCACTACAGTTACTATTCAACTGAGGCAGGCTGCTCACATCACTGCCACCTCTCCGTACTGAACCTGAGTGCTCCACTTCTCCTCAGCTGCACCTCGTCCACAGGTCACACAGGACGCACCTGAGGACGGCACGCACTGTCAGCAGCCCGAGCTACCAGCTGGACTGCATCAGGGTTTTCCGTCCCGAGGACGCTTCCCCAGCCTCAGCCTTGCTCAGAGTGCCAGCGACACCGCCGGGACACACGGAGGGTCGCCTGCGGTACTAAAGCCCCCTCACGTCAGGTTCAGGCATCGCCAGACACGGGAGCGCCCTGCCAGGACCAGGCCCAAATTCCGCAGTTTAAACGCTCGCTCGCTCCGCAGCCACCGGGACACGCGGGCCGCTGGGCCGCACAGACCAAGGGTGAGCCCACCGCAGAGCGGGAACAACCGCTCGGCAAGACTGGGGCTGGGGTCCATTACCTTCTAAGTAACGGACTCTCGGGCGCCGCCATGGCCGCGATACCGTGGGCATGCGCTCTCCTCGCGCCTGCGCATCACCTGGGTTGGACGCCCGCAACGGATGCTGGGAGACGTTGGAGGGCCACTGGAGCACGCGGGGAAGCCGGCGCGCCCAGAGGGCGTGCGCATGCGTGCCGAGTGCGCGCCAAAGCTAGGAGTGCAGGGAGACAATATGTGGTCTAGGAAGATTTTTGAGGTTCTTCCGCTGACCAGGCTAATCCTCCTGGAATCTTTGTGGCCGTTTCTCTGTTAACTAGCGCGTCTGAAACGACCCCTGATGGTTTGGAAGAGGGCAGACGTCCACCCAGGCACGCGCACCCAGGGAAGGGCTCTTCCCAGGGCTGCACCCTAGAGCGGGGTCCCCTGCACTGGGGTCAGCGCTTGCAGCCTCTGCGGACTGCAGGACTCTGAGGCTTGTCCGCGCCTCCCACAAACGCTGCCTCCTTTCTTCCCAGTCCGCCTGGGTTCCATGGAAGAACAGTCTGGCCAAGAATTTTAGACCTGAAAACACTGAGGGACTCGGGCTCCTGGCTCCGTTCTTAGTTATTCCTAAGGCATTTACTGTACTTGGGGAATTTATATAATTCAGGGAATTTTAAATAAACAGTTATTCACAAATGCCTTCGCTGAAAATTTCTGACCTCCCTAAGACGTGACAATTTGAACCGCATAAAGTAAAAGATACCATGTAGTATATGGGTAATTTTACAACAAAGACACACACATTCCTTAAGTTCCTGAGTACAAAACGTGGCCTCATCAACCCTCCCTCCAATATGAAGTTATTGTTTGAACACCATGTAAGGTGCCCCTGATAAAAATACAAGTCTTTGAAGGTCTCTTAAATTTGTTCACTTTTAAAGTCACACCCTTAGGTCACTTTTTTTTTTTTTTTTTTTTTTTTTTTGCCAGTCACCATTATCTTCCTTGAATTACTCCCTTATAATCTACTGAACATCTTGGTAGACCTGTTTCCAGTGCTTGCATAAAGAATAAAGACACTTGAATATATGGGTGGTTCATGCTACAGAGGACTGAGGCACCTACCCCTGGCTTATTCTCCAGCTGACTTCAATTCCAGGGCTAGGCCAAGTGGGAGCTGGGAGCTGGGGGCTTGGAATTTGCAATTCTTTCCAGGTCTCACCCGTTGACTGCTGACCCCAACAACTTTAGCCATCACCTGTGTTCGCCCAGAGCACACATCAGAATTCTGGAAGAAGAGCTAGTTATGAAACCCAATTATTCCAATAAATAAAGAGGACCTTTTAAATGCTAGACTTAATGCCATCCCCCAGAGTCCTTAGAATACTTCTTCAAGATACCTCGCTTACAAACGAAAAAAAAGTAACCACACAAGTAATACAGATATGCATTCTGCACACCTGTAAAATTAACTGTTTATCGGAAACTAAATGAAAACAAAACCAAAACTCCTGTTGTATAGTTTTAGACAAAAATGTACACATCACAAAAATTTCCTGTGGAAGGGAAATAGTGACCAGGATACTTTCTTGGGAGGAAGCCCCATCCCTAAATATCCATTCAACTTTTGAAATACAAAAACTTTTTGCACGTTACAATACTCAATGAAAAGCATTAAAAGGAGAAACAGCATACATTTCACAACAAACACTGTCAGTACCATATAACATTGGGGAGGGGATTCTGAGTTCATCTGTAAGCTTCAATATCAGTCCTTGATGGACAGAGGCGTTCCAACAAAGGGGATCAGAAGTCAGACTTTCCTAGGAAATGCATTTTCAGCAGTGGACAGGACTTGGGGATGCAGACTGCCTGCTTCAGGATGAAGTGCACACACTGCAACTATCTCTGATCCGCTGGTACCTTGTTTTCAGACACTTGGTCCCCTCTTCTCCCTGAGCAAGCCTGTGCTGACCACATCTTGTGTTCTGAAACTGGATGAGAAAGTGCCTCCCTGAGTGTAGCTAAGAGCCTACCTTCCTCCACAGGTGGGAAGCAGGGTGGCCTAGGAACCAAGAGCAGGTATATCGATAAGGAACAGATGTTAAGGAGGAACCAAGTACAGTCGGTGTGCTGGAAATCAGAGACTACTTTAACACTGCCTGAGGAGCTCACATCAGCTGTTTTGCCGCAGTTCAAAATCAAGAGAACTTGAGATGCTGCCCCACTGCAAGAGCCTCAGAATGTCTCCCCACCCCCACCCAGGCTGCTCTCCTGCCACCCCTCCCCCACCAGAGAAGCCTGAGCCCCACATTCCATTCCTGTTACCTTTAAACTTGCCCCAGCTGCTGCAGTTGGACCCTGAGCGGCCAGCTCACTGCTGGGACCTGAACTTGCTTCTCTCATTGAGGAGGCTGTGCTGAGTGTCCAAGCCTGTGGGGAGGGCTTCAGGAGGAGGTAAGTCTGTAGGGGTGGGGCTGTTCAACCAGATTCCCTGCCACTACTCACATACTTGGGAACTCACATGTGACACGTCCCCTGGGGACAGCTGACTGGACTGAAGTACAGGAAACACAGAGCCCTGGATGTCCACAAGGACATCGTACCTGGGGAGGCTGTGGAAGCCCGTGTTGAACGGACGCTGCTGACTGGGGAGACTGCTGGCCACGTACAGGTGGATCAAGATGCCCCACGGGAAGTGTACTGATGAGTAGAAGAGACGGGAGCAAATGGATTCAATCTCTGTAAACCAGGACAGGGACACAGGTCACTTCAGTCTGAGGGGTGTAGTACAAGGATGGGCAGGGATGAGGTGAAGGCAGAGAGAGGGTTCAGGGCACAGCTGAGCCTACCCTTTCAGTCACAGGGAGCCTGCCCTTGAAAGGGCTCAGAGGGTTTAGACAGGGGTATCCTAGGTATTAGGATGCTGTGATGAAATGGCCTTAGCCATGAAACTGATCAGTTTGGCTCCTTCCCTTTTACCCACTCTTCCTTGAGTGAGGCTGGAAATTACCCCAACCTACACCGCCCAGATCCTCCCAGCTCTCTGCTTCCTGCCCACTAGTGGTTTCTCTCACTCCAGGAAAGTTGTTTTTTTCTGAATTCTGCAAGGACAGGAATGGCAATCAACATCAGCCAACAGAAGGCTGGGGTTCCCCAAAGTGGTCTGCATTGTTCCTCCTGTAGTGGAAACACAAGTCTTTCACCCACATCATCCTACATCTCATGGTGGGCCCCTGCCCAGGACTTTCCATAAAGATGAAGGCAGTGCACGGACTCCAGTCTGTACTTCACAGACAGGGTCAGCTGGGCAGAGTGGCTGGACTTCCACAGGAAGTTTCTGTGAATGCTGTTTTCCACCTTTATTTTCACAAAGCTGATTTATTTGAGTAGCAGAGTGACAGAGGAGGGGAGACAGTGGGGACTTGACAAGCAATGGAAGAGGGAGAGAGGGAGAAAAAAGAGAGGGAGAGAGGAGAAGGGAGGGAGGGAGAGCAGAGAGAGAAACAGAGAGGGAGAGGGGGTGGAAGCGAGGGAAATATCGACATCTTCCATCCACTGTTGACTCCCCCAGTGCCTGAAATAATCAGAGCTGGGCAAGGTCAAAGCCAGGAACCCAGAACACTGCCAGAGTCTCCAACAAGGGCCAAGAATTCATATGCTATGTCTTCATCTTCTGCCTCCCTTCTCACATTAGCAAGAAGTGGGATCAGAAGTACAGTTTGCCAGGATGAGAACAAGCTCCAATATGGGATGTGGACATGCCAAGTTGCAGCTTAACTCACTGTGCCAAAACACCACACCTGTTTTCATATTAAAGGAAGGAGAGTAGCAGATAGGAAGGTTATGTTCAATGTAAGGACACGGGTCCTGATCCTTAGACACATGTGCACGGTGCCTGTTGTCATTTACTGGGCTCGGTGTGGTTCCTGGTCAGGGATGTGTCCCAGTACATATTGTCCCCCCAACTCCCTGACTCAAGCCTACTCCTCAAGCCTTCGCTTTCCATCACTGAGAGCAAAAGGAACAATCCCAGAGAGTCACCATTCCCTCAACCAATTCTGATCTGACCCTTTAGAAACTACGAAATCCTGGACACCTCCCAGACACCCCTACCAGTCACCACCCTGCGGACTTTCTAACCCTATGCAGCCATCACTGACTGTGTAAGGACACCATCTCAAGGGACCAACATCCTCCTAGCAGTCCTGTTCCTAGGGAACACAGCTTCTAGCGTGGCCAGAGGGACCACCAGGCCCTGCAACCAGGGGCGGCTAATATCTGCTCCCTGTGGTTTCGGCAGGGCCCTCTTAAGAGGATGATGTTACACTCAGAGGTCACAAGGTTATCCTCATGAATCACAAGGCCATGGTAGGGAGAGATTTCTTCCCAGACCTTTGACCTTCTTGTGCTAGGGTTTAAGGAAAGGGTTCCACTAAGAAGTGTCAGTTAAAGAAGCCTAAGGTGGGGTCTGGGCACGGTGTTGTGAATCAGCTGGCTTTACCTAGGCCAGGTGGGCACGTGGCACCACAGCTGTATAAGTCCCCTGGCCTGCTGAGGAGTACTGAGGGGCCCAGTGCTGCTAGGGAGGCAATGCTGATCCAGGTGTGGGAGACACTATAGAACTGGGAGTCACCCTGGGTGACTCTAGGGGCAATGAAAGCTCAGTGTTCCATCCTGGCAGAGACGGGTACTTGAGAACTGGTATTCGAGAAGGGTATTGAGAATCGGTTCCCCATTTCCATTCACCCCTCTCCTTTGTCTCCACAGCATCTCCAGGGCTGGGAACAGCCATGATCCCGCACCCAGGCACCTCCATGTCTCTCTTTACACTGCTGCCCTTTCCCCAACCTACCCACGGCCCCGCACCCCAGCCACCCTGGGGGCAGCCCCCTCCACTCCTTCTGAATGCCGCATTCCCTCCAGGCAGCCGCCTCGTGCTGCCTGCTGCCATCCCCAGGATGCCCGTGGTGGCAGGAGATGGTGGCTCTGGCCCAACTGGGGCTGGGAATGTCCACATCATATTCCAGTTGAGGACAGGAGGGCAGCCAGTGGAGCCCCCCCACTCCCAGACCTTGGTCTACAACCAAACCCGTATGAGCCTGAATGCCCCAGGGGGCCTCTGTGGGCCAGGGCAGAACTCTGCTCCCATAGCAGTGCCCGGGTCTTCCCTGCAGGCAACAGTGCCTGCACCTCCCATGGTGGGAACCCAGGCCAGTCAGGGGGGCTGGCCTCCGGGCCTCCCTCCTCCAGCTCCACCACCAGCTGCCCAGCTGGCCCCGATGGTCTTCCCAGCAAACAATGGGCCACCATCACAAGGGGCAGACAGGGAGCGCATCCTGCCTACTCCCAAGGCCCAAGCCTCAACAGACGACCCCTGCAACTCTACCAGCGTCTATGAGAACTTCCGGCGCTGGCAGCACTTCAAGGCCCTGGCCCAGAGGCTCCTGCCCCAGAGCCCTGACACAGAAGCTCTGTCTTGCTTCCTCATGTGAGTACCCATGCCCAGGGCCTGGGGCAGTGCATTGGGAGGATCACGGGGTGGGCAACGCAGGCTAAAAGGGCTCCCACAGGAAGACCCTGAAGGCAATCAAGAGACCACATGCAGTTCCGTTGTCAGCCATGATACCTCATGCTGCCTGTGACACGATTCCAGGGCCTTTCCCCACTGGATCTTAGCTATCCTGTGATAACATTTATATTTCCACCATTTCCAGGGTAACCATACAGGACACTCAAAGTCAGAGCGGGTCCTGGGATCACAAGAGCCTCCACTGAGGTTTGAGTCTGAGTCCACACAGCAATCCCTGTCCACCACCGGCATCGTACACAGAGGGTCACAGACCTCAGGGACTTGACGTGAGGGGCGATGAGGAGGGAAGTCTTACACACAGCCCAACCCTCACTCTTCCCGGGACTTCCAGGAAGACAGCAGGTGGTGGGAACCCACCCAGGGCCACGCTGGGGCCCCGGCACGAGGCTCTGTCTCGGGCCAGCACTGACATCGCAGCCCAGAGCCCTCACAGGGGAGGAGACGCTCGCACTCGTTCCCAGGGAGCTGAAGGTCACGGCAGCTGAACCTGCTGAGCTTGGCACAGGCAGGCACACGCTCTGTCTCAGGAAACGACTGTGGTCATGCCGTCATGAGGAAAAGGCAATGAGGTCAAGAACACCACGGTCCAGGCTGTGACCGGACTCTGAGCCCCTAAGGCAAGAACGCAGGCCGCTGTCCGGGGGCTGGGGACCAAACCAGAAGGAGCCTTCCCCACAGTGGCACACTCCCCTTTCTTGACCACTCGGGCCCGGCTCCTCCTGTCTACCACCATCACGACAGACACAGCCACCTTCCACTGAGCAGGGCACTGAGTCCATGTCGCGCCCACCTCTGACCTCCCAGCTGCCTCGTCACTCAGCCTGCAGCTGGAAGCAGTCTCCACGCCTTGGTGTTGGCGTCTCCATCTCCCTGCAGCTCTGGACACTCAGCATTGCCCAGGAGGCACATCACCACCAACTCAGTCCCCATGCACTGAGCCCTGGTCCCCTAATCAGGGCACAGCCTGCATGGCTCCCTTCCTTCTCCCCACTCCCAGGAGCTCTGAGGTCCCAACTCCAGTGCGGCCTCTGGCCAGCAACTATACAGCAGGTTACAGGCTCAGCCCTGGGGGAGGAGCCCGCACCAGAGCCCTGGCACCCAGGTCAGATCATTCTGTGCGCTTCTCCCTTTGGGCTGCACTGCACAAGGCCACACACTGGACAGCTCCAGCCACAGATGTCCATGTGTCACGTCTGGAGGCTGGAAGACTGAGCACAGGACATGGCTGGATTCAGGTTCCAGGGAGGCTGCTCCTCCTCCTGAGACAGGCCCTTCCCACTGTCTCATCTGAGTCTCAGAGCTATGGCGTGTCTCGCTGCTCCTCCAGGACACCAGTACTATCACGGGAGCTGCAGCCTTAGGACCTCTCCTAACCCTAACTGCACCAGACACCACCTCAGACCCCATCACACTGAGGATTAGGCCCTGTACACATGTGTTTAGGGGACACAAGCATCCAATTCATGCTGCACAGTGATACTGACGCCGCACTAGGGAGACAGAGAGGCCAGCACAGCCCTGGGAGTGGGTGTCCCCCAGATGAGAGGTGGCCAGGAGGCTGGAGAGCCCACACTGGAGGAGGACACGACAGGGACAGAGGGACAGGGAGACCACAGCACCGTAGTCAGAGCCCTGAGCTCAGGCGGCAGGGTGGGCTCGTGCGTTTTCACTGACTCCGGGGAATTAATTCCAGCCCCGTGCTGCGGACCCTGGCCCAGCGGAGGCCCACCATGCCGCTGGAGGAGGGCCTGCGGTTTGCCATGCGCGAATGGCAGCACAAGAGCAACTTCGACCGCATGATCTTCTACGAGATGGCAGAAAAGTGAGTTGGGAGTCCAGGTCCCGGTGCTGTGTGGTGGAGGAGGCTGGGGAGGGAGGCTGGGCCTGAGGGGCTGGACGTGTGAGCACATGTACGCCGTTCCTTGGATCAGGCCCTCCGTGGGCCCTGCTCTCCCAGGATACTGCCCCACCACCTGGATGTAGGGGTCCATGCGCTCTCCTCCCCGGGAGTCCTCCCCATCTGTGTCTGAGCTACCGAGGCTCTGACGTTCAAGGTTGAGGTGGAGCAGCCAGCGCAGCCCTTGTGCTGTCCTCCCACCACAAGGACTCTGCACAGGGAACGACCTCCATCGGAGCGTCTGCCTCACACCCTGGAGAGGGGGCTGTGGACAGATGTGTTGTCACGGTGAAACGCCATCCCAGAATGTGCTGCAGCCCAGAGTGTGTCCTCAGGGATCTGGTGTCTCAGACGCAGGGCCCTGTCTGCATTTCTGCCGGTTCATGCAGTATGGTAAGTTTAAACACACAGCACTCAGAGGCCATGCCCACCTCTCAGCCAGGCCTCCCATCCTCCTGCCTGCCCCTGGACCCGAATCCCTGCTCCCCCTACAAGGATCACAGTCTCGGGCTCAGGATCTCTGATTCTGAACTAGGACCCAAGAGCTTGTGATAAATGTCCTTCTGTGCAGCCTCTGGAGTCAGCCCTACTTGGGGCTCTGTGTGGGGCCAGACCAGGCATGGAAGTGGTGAGATCTGCTGTGCCTTTGTTAACTGGGCCTGTAGGGATCAGAGACACACGTCACCTGCCCATGCAGGGCAGGACAGAGCACTGTTCCCAGCATGTTTTGCCCCTGTGGGACTGACCAGACTTGGGCCTCGCTGACCCCAAGGGACACGTGCATGTGTCTGTCACCAGCTGCCGCCAGATCATTGTCGGTGTGGGCCCCTCACGTTTGGCCTGTGTCCCCCACGCTCAGGTTCATGGAGTTTGAGGAAGAGGAGGAGATGCAGATGCAGAAGCTGGAGTGGATGAAGGGGAAACCTTGCCAGCCCCCACCGGTCTCACCACCACTGCTTCCTCAAGGGCCCCCAGCCCCTGTGGCTGTCCAGCAGCCAGGTACAGTCTCCCCTGTCCCAACACAGTCCATGTCAGAGGCCAATGCAACCCCAGGATCTGTTGTCCCCTCGTCTGGGCCTTTCCTTCAAGAGCAACATGTGTTCCTTTGTGCAGAATGTCCCACGGACAGCCCAGGGGCCCACTTGCTTTGGGCCATCGCCTGGGGATTTTTCGTGCCACAGTCATAGTGCCCCTCATCCCTTAGCTTCCCAAGGAGCCAGCAAACTCTGGCCTGGATGGGGTCTGGAGATAAGAACACAGAGTGTTGGTGACTCAGGTGTTCCACCTCTCAGCCCCATCTCCTCTCTCGGTGCTGTTGTCAGGGTCTCCCGGCCCAGTGTGAACACTCATATCCCCCAATAACTGTCAACCCCACTGCGGCTGACATGACACTGGGGCCCCTGTACTTACACCATGTTCCCCATCCACAGGGTGTGCCCCCAGGAAGGCCAGCTCCAAGGCCCTGCCTGCCTGTCCAGTGCCACCCAGACACCAGGGGCCTCAGGACAGGACACCCAAGGAGATCCCGCCAGAGGCCGTGAAGGAGTACATGGAAATCATGGACACGTTGCTGGGGCCAACACCCTTGTCCTTGGAGCCTCCCGATGGCCACCCAGAAGAGGACACAGATGAAGGCTTCCTGGAGAATGAGGGTTCATACCCAGACCCGGAAATGCTGTCCTACATTGACCATCTATGCTCCCAAGTGGATTTTGTCACCAAGGTGGGCTGGGATGCAGCACTGGGATGCAAGATCCAAATATTGACCCTGCCAGGCCCTTAAGCCAAATTCAAGTTCTTCACCACTGCCTTTGTGTTCCTGAGGGAGTGAGGGAGTGAGTGAGTGAAGCTGACTGCCCACTGATTTACAACCCCAGAGTGTGAACAGTGATGGGGTCGTCCTTGCTCTCTGGTTCTGTTCAAGTTCCCATCATCTCAGATGCTTCATGCAAGGATGCTCATGGACATCTTCCATCTTTTCTAGGCGGAGGCCATCATTCACCCCAGATTCCTGGAAGAACTGCTTTCCCCAGATCCACAGCTGGACCTCACGGCCCTGTCCAAGGAGCTGGAGAAGGAGGAAGGGCTGACTGCTGGCCAGGTAAAGGACAGAAGGTGGTCAGCTGGTAGAGCAGGGACAGCAGGTAGACATGGCAGGGAGGGGCACCAGGAAACCAGGGGTGGGGGACAGCAGGTAGACAGGGCAGGGGGGTGCCAGGAAACCAGGGGTAGGGGGCATCATATAGACAGGGCAGGGAGGGGACCCAGGGAACCAGGGTTCGGGGGACAGCAGGTAGAGGCACCTAGGTAGATGCTGGTAGAAGGGGGGACCCCAGCATGGCAGACCCAGATCACTTTGTCTCCCCCTACTCTGCTGGGGAAGAATGACTTCTTGAGCTGCTTCGGGTGGGGTGCAGGTGCACACATGTGTTAAGGAGACAGAAGAGCCAGTTCCAGGTTAGGGTACAGGGCTAGAATGAGGCCCACGTGGGTGGAGGCAGAACCCCTCACACTAATGGAACCAGCCCAGAGATCAGGCCTTTCTGCCTCCTCCCGAGTACCTGCTGTGCACTCCCTGGCCTCCCTCACACCTGGCACAGCCACTAAGGGCCTGTTTCCTCTGCAGGTGATGGCGAAGCACTGCTCCTTGAAAGAGGATGGGGCCATGGGGGCCACCCCCAGTCATGGTGTGCCCCTACTGAACCCCAGCAATTCTGAATCTGGACCCCAACAAAGTGCAGAGAGTGACAACCAGGGCCCCCGCCTTGGGGCCAGAGCTGAGTGCTTCTCCCGGTCGATGTCTTCTCAAGACCTGCAGAGACATGCTGTCCCAGACACCCCTCTGTGCAGGCCTGAGGTTAATGCTGTCTTTAGTGGACATCGGGAGTGTCCCTCACTGGGGGCCACCGAAGATGCCAGGAGTTTCAGGGGAGGACCCTCTGTTGGGGGCCCGCACACACCACTGGACATCTCCAGTGAGAACGAGGAGGAACTTCCCAGTCTCTCCTTCCTCCTGGCCTCCCAGCACCACCTGCTGCCCTTGGGCTTTGCAGGGAGCGAGGCCTCTGCTGAAGACCTGCCCTGCCTTGGAGCTGGGAATCCTTGCAGAGCACCAAAACCCCTGTCTACCCACAGAAGGGACCCTAGGGGACCCCTCCCACATGCTGCAAAGTCCAGGAAGCAAGCTCTCCAGGGAGGCCAGGGCCCTGCAAAAAAGAAGCCCTGCCCAGTGCCTCAGCTCAGGGCTTCTGCAGGGCAGGCCCAGGCTCTGGGCTCTGTGGGAAACTCCCAGGCTCAGAAGAGGAAACGTGACCACTTGGTCACCAGGAGGAGGAAGAAGCATCATTCAGCCCACTAGGTGGCACCAGGGCTCTGGGGGCAGCTCCTCCAGGTGCAGCCTGAAGCACATGGACCCTAACTCTGCCCTGCACCCAAAGTGCTGACCCTGCTGTTCCTCACCACAAGAGGGCGACTCTAGGACACCCGGGTGGAGGGACTGGGGCGAGAGTACGGAATCATCCCTTTGGGACTTAGTTTGTGTAAATAAAAGAAGTTACATTGGAATAGTCTCTGCTCTGCTGCCCTCTGTCCTGGCGTCAGCGGGGTGAGGGCGGTGAGGCAAGACAGATGGGGATGCCTGCTCATGGCTGCACAGGGCCTGACCGACGTCTCCCTCCAGGTTCACATGCTTCTACCCAGGCTGCTAGTGCCCCGCACCATCACCGCCCACACGAGCCCTCATTTGCTCTGGGTCCTCCTGAGCCCCGCTGTCCTTTGTGTCCTATAAATGTCTTCCTGGGAGCTGCTTCTGAGCCTTCAGACGAGGGCCCCAGGAGCAGAGTTCGAGAACTGAGCCTGGAGAGGGCACCCTCCCCAGGGGGCTCCTTTCTGCTCCCCTGAAGCAGGCTCCTGGCAGGCCTGGTCCCTCCTCAGTGTGGGTCTGGGGAGGTGGAAAGCGCTGGCTTTGGGATAAGAGGCTGTGGCACCTGGGGAAATGTCATATTACTTAAAATACACCAATGATGAAGACTGACTAAAATTAACCATTTGCACTGCTTTACAGAAAATTTCCAAATGAAACCTGTGTTTATTCACACGTGTGTCTGAGTAAGGGTAATCCCCACTAAGACAGATTGGTACAGTTGCCTTGATTCACTCACTGCAGGGCTCCAACAGCTCTGCCTCCATTGTGTTTTCTCTTTTCAATCATTTGTCAGCACCGCACAATTGTTCCAGGATGCTTGAGATCCAAACAAGTAAACTAACCGTTCAATGCGTCAGCACCATTCTGTTGGTGATCAAGGGTGATTTCTGGTGATTATCTGGAGCCAATACTGGAAAAACAGAAAATCAAGGCAAGTGTAGTTGACCAATTTGAGACAAAAGTGTGACTCTGCAGATATCAACTCAGTTTTCACATGTATTTTAATTAGGTAAGTCACTGTGTAACTGGAAAGTGGCCATGCCATGCTAATTTTCGTCCAGTGCTGACTCAGCAGTGTCCAGCGCACAAGACTTCATGGTCTCTCTGCAACCCTGTAACATCTCCAGTAGGTGCACCATGATGATGTTCCCTGTATGGTGCTGCTGCAAGTTTTTCCTTCTAATTTGAAGACATGTAAGGATCCAATTTTCTCCATTAAAGGGCTCATACCTCTTTCATTAAAGCTGAAAGTAGTAGGCTTGAAATTATATTGCAAATTAACTGGCACTGAATCTCAATTCAAAATAGTTCCAGGATGTAAGTGACAATGAGGTGAACTGTTGGTTCCTATATAGCCCAGGGGGCCTCCTGCGTGCTGTCTCAAGAGGGAAGGCTGGGAAGCTGCATGGAAGGGCAAGCGGTGCTTCTGCTCCTGCAGACAGGCCACGACTTTATGCTGAGCGCAGGGTCTGGGGAACTCTGTCTCAGCCTGAGGTGCCGGCACATTCTAGGAGTGTGTTTCCACATTTTCTGTCTTCTATGTTTTATATTGCTCTGGTTCACTTAGCCTGATGAAAGGGATAACAGAAGTATCAGGGGTGGGCTGACATGTCTCCATGAGGAGGTATCCATAAGAGTCCTGAGGCTGACATCCCTCAGGTCCTGTCTTGGCAACTTTGCTGGGTCTAACCAGCCTAGGACCTATCAGGTTCTTGACAAGGAATCCACATACTCAGTTCAACCTTAAAAATTAGGGTCTCTGAGGGGTTCAGAAATGGTGATAAAGATGAGATGTTTCCTATCCTCAGCTGTTTAAGAGCCCTTGGTGAAGACAGTGGGAGGCAGCCAAGAGCCATCATCAAGTTCTATATGGCCATGCTAGGTATGGTTGGTCTGCCCAGCCATGAGCCTCCTGTAGAGTGACCTCAGAGCCAGCCCCGCTCCATCCTGATTCTCCTGCACTGAAGCATGAGGGTGTGGCCAGGCTGACTATCAGTGATCAGCGCTCTTCATGTGCTGTCTTGCATCTCAAATGCATAGGATCACAAGTCAGGTATAAATGCTGGCTCTGGGCTCATTGCACCCTGAGAAGCCTGGGTGCTTTCCCTAGCATCTTGAATCATCTTCTCAACCATCTACACAGAGGACACAAGACCTTGTCTCCTCAGAATCTCCTGTTTCTTTCTAGGAGGTAATGATGGCAGGTGCCATGGGGTCCTGTGGTCCCATAGCCAGTGTTGCACTTGACTTGCTCCATGCAGGTAGACAAGGAGGTGAGCTTTGGAGACAGGATCTCTGGGTCAGACACCAGTTTGTTCAGTTTTCCATCTTGCCCCTCTGAAGCAGATCCCTGATGATCACAGGAGAACAATGCACTTCACCCTGCTCAGCTAAACTCTTAGGAAAATATTTGTAAAGTTCCTCCCCGCATCAAAACCAAAAATGAGTCTTTCAGGAATCCCAGAAGGGCAGAGGCATGGGGGAAAGGACCATACAAGTACAGCAAACTAACTTTATAAAGCAACATAATTCAAAGGCATGGGGTTTTTAGTACACACAAAAATTAACCTGCAGTGGATCACAGATTTAAATGTGAAACTGTGAAACTTTCAGGCAGTAACATTGGTGGAAATAACTGAATTTTAGTGCTTGGTGAAGATTTTCAGGTATGATAACAAAATCTATATTTATAAAAGATATAATCAATAATTGGTATTGCTCAAAATTCAAATACTGTCCTTTGTGGAAGACCCTACTGAAAGGACAAAAATGACGAATAGGCTTGGAGAAACTATTTGCAAGCCATAAACCTGACACGTCTTGTATCTAGAATAAAGAACTTTCAAAATTCAACAGCAAAAATAAAAACAGTTCAACTAGAAAACAGGCAGGAAACATTGAGAAATGTTTTATAATGTTTTGCACCAACATGAATGCAACTGGAAACCATTATATTTAGTGAAATAAGCAAGTCTCAAAAAGACAAATACCATCTGTTCCCCTTGATCTGTGGTAACTAATAGAGTACCTAAAAGGTAATCTATAGGCCAGCGCCGCGGCTCACTAGGCTAATCCTCTACCTTGCGGCACCGGCACACCGGGTTCTAGTCCCGGTCGGGGCACCGGATTCTGTCCCGGTTGCCCCTCTTCCAGGCCAGCTCTCTGCTGTGGCCAAGGAGTGCAGTAGAGGATGGCCCAAGTCCTTGGGCCCTGCACCCCATGGGAGACCAGGATAAGTACCTGGCTCCTGCCATCGATCAGCGCGGTGTGCCGGCTGCAGCGCGCCAGCCGCGGTGGCCACTGGAGAGTGAACCAACGGCAAAGGAAGACCTTTCTCTCTGTCTCTCTCTCACTATCCACTCTGCCTGTCAAAAAAAAAAAAAAAGGTAATCTACAGGAATGAAATTGACACTTCATGCTGTGATGACTTTGAACAGCCCTTGTCTTCACTGTTCAGGAACAATGCTTTTTGTTTGTTAGTTTTTTCTTTTTTATATTTTTCTTTTGTTGAACTCTTTACTTAGTGTAAGATTAATCTTGAGTATAAAGTTAACTGAAAATAGATCTTTGTAAAAAATAAGAATGGAAATGGGAGAGGGAGAAGGAAGAAGGGTGGGAATATGAGTGGGAGGGAGGTAGGGTGGGAAGAATCACTATGTTCCTAAATATGTATATATGAAATGCATAAAGTTTGTATTCTTTGAATAAAATGTAAAAAAAGTTTACTTTTGTATAACATTTTTTGAATTCCAAGTATACAATAAATGCTTATTATGAGAAAAATACAAGGATTTTAAAAGTTTTTGCCCCAAAGTTCACATCCTTTTCACATACAAAATAGAATCACAACATCCCAACAGTTGCAAAATCCATAACCCACTCCTAAGTCAACTCTAAATCTATAATTTCATGTAAATCTTTATACCAAGTATGGGTTAGAATACACATCCTTTGACCAACTTCTCTACCTGTGATCCCGTGGCACGAGATTTGTTATGTGTTTCCAAAATACAATGGTGGAACAAGTATAGGCTAGATGTTCCAATTCCAAAATGGATCCATCACAAAGAAGCAGAGTGACACATCACAAGCAACTCCACAATCCAGCAAGGCAAATTCTATCAGATTTCAGGTCTCAAGAACAATCGTCTCTGACGCAGTGCCCTGTGCTCATGGTCCAAGGTGTTGGAAGCCCTGCTTCCTGGGGTCACCAGCGTGGCAGCATTGTTTTGAGCAGTGGCTCCTGGTCCAAGGAAACTGAGAAGACACACTTCCCACTTTCCCCCCAAGAATGGTAGCCCTGTCGATCTCGGAAACAACTTTCTGAGTCACGTCTTCCCCTTTTCTGGAATAGGAACACATTTGCAGAAAGACTGCTGAACTGGACATTGCTATAGACTTCCTGAAATCGAACAGGCTGCTTTCATTTTGCTCCATATCTTTACGTTTCAGTTCCAGCTGGCAAAATTCCTGATGAAATGGTTAATTGGTACCAAGCCTCACACACTCAGTGCTCTCTCCAGAAAATACATGTTCATTTTTTCTGAGATGAGCAGATTGAGAATTTTCCAAATTTTAAAAGTTGGATGTCTTTTACTTTAATAATCCCTTCTAGTTCTTTCTCCCACTCATATTTTACTATAATCAGCAAAGAAATCAGGCCACACGTTCATCTCTGTGTGAGGAAATCACATCTGAATATTCCACGCTTAAGTCATCTAGAGAGTCCACATTCCACAAAACACTAGGACATAGCTCCCCAAACTGATATGGCAAGAATTCCACATCAGAGACCTAACCAGAATCCCTTGTAACATCTATATTTTACCAAGAGTGTCTCTGAAGTAATTTTGGCTTTGTCAACAGGTACCTCAAAATTATTCTAGCCTCTACATAATACCAATTCCAAACCACATCCACATTTGCAAACACAATCCCATTCTTAATATTAAAATTGTTATTAGTTTGCTGGGCCCAACCTACAAAACACAACGCAACTGGTCTATTAACCTGATAGAACTTCGCTTTCTCACAGTTCTGAAGCTTGGAAAGCCCAACAGAAGCTGTTGGCAAGTTTGGTTGCCAGAAGCCTGTCTCCCTGGCTTGCAGATGGCTCCAGTGTCTCTGTGTCCTCACATGGACTATTCTCTGTGCATGCAACTTCCTGGAACCTCTCCTTCTAAAAGGACACCAGTCGTGATGGATTAGGACCAGACCCTTATGACATCACTTTAACCTTAATTACCTTTTTACATATGCTATCTATGTATCTATGGGGTGGGCATTGTGGCTCAACAGGATAAGCTGCCATCTGCGAGGCTGGCATCCCATATGAGGGCCAGTTTGAGTCCTGGTGCACCACTTCCAATACAGCTTTTTGATAATTTGCCTGGGTAAGCAGCAGAAGATGGCACAAAAATTTGTGACTCTGAACCCAAGTGTGAGATTGGATGGATTTCTAGGCTTCAGACTTTGGCCTTGACCCACCCAGCCATTGCAGTCATTTGTTGAGTGAACCTGTTGATGGGACATATATATCTCATATGTCTGTCTCTCCTTGTCTAATTCTGCCTCTCAAATAAATAAATCTTTTATAAAAATAGGTTAAGTGACCTATTCACATAAACAGTCACACTGGGGATTAGTGCTGTAACCTGTGTATCGGGGTAGGGAGGACACAGTTCCAGTCCATAATACTTTACTCTCTGGTCCCCTAAAAACCATGTGCAGTCATCAACTCCTCTGTATGGGCTGTTCTCCTGTCCACTCCTTTCCTTTCCCCTTAAGTGTGAACATAACAAAAGTCAATGATAAATTTTTCTACTTCTGCTAGAAATTGATATTTAAATTGATATTTAAAAGTTGTTTTCTTTCATTGGCATGAGATACCTGGTTTACGATTGGCTTTTTGCACACCAACCCTTGTAATCCTTGTACTTCATGGTCTTTTAATTTAATAAACTGCTCCCCTGCAAGCTATTTACCTGGTTCTGACCTCATACACTGATCGCTGAGTAGGACCCAAGGTCTTCAGCTTCATGGGATACGTGGGACTCCTCGGTGCACTTATTCTGGACGCTGGTTCTGTGTAAAGTGAGAATGATATTATTACCTTCCATGTCAGCCCTTCTCAAGTCCCCCAACATCTCTACTAAGAATCACAATCACACACTCACCTTCCCTGAACACCAACTGAAAGGCATTTACTTGTGCCCCTGTCCTTGCCTATTGAGGCCACATCATGTTATGTCTGCCGGTGCCAGTGATCCATGCCAAGGCATCAGGCCATTTAGCCACAACCTCCTCAATCCTCCAGGCATGGGCAAAGGGTCTGAAAGCATCTGTTGTTCTCTCCAGCTCAAGGCACTACCCTTTTAGCCATGGCCCCACATTTTCTCTAATCCCCAGGGCCGAACTTCCCCAAATTCCTACCACAAGACTGCCCTGACCCAGGCCCTGTGCTTTGACATCAGGTGTTCATTGCAGGGCCAGTCTCCCCAGGCCCTGGAGCCTTTACCAGCTTGGGGGAGACGTTCCCCAGAATAAAAGGAAAGGGATTTCTCTGTTGGAGAAGCAAAATCTTAGGAAGATGGACAAAAGAAAATGAGACGGGGGGTCTCCGGCCCCATCACCTCAGCTGAAGGACTCCAGCCTTCAGTACTCTCCAGGTCAGCTTTGGTGTAATGTTGAAGGGGCCACAGCAACACATTACCACAAGAGTCCTTCCATCAACTAGTTCTTCCATGACCCAAACTGAAAGCCACAAGCAAAGTTGTGTATGCATGTATGTGTATGCAAGGTTCATCTCATATCAGCAATTTAAGAAGTTTCCTCTGGGTGTGAATGTAGAAATAGTAACTCTAGCATATGTATTGACATTTTACCTCAAAATTTTTTCCTGTAAGAGGAAGTTTTCTGTGGCTATTCACTAAGAAGAGAACCAATAAATGACATGTGATTCTAAAAAAGTTGAAAAACTGAATTTTTAAAAGAATAACATCTCTGCTGGGTATCTCTGAAACCTTGTACTTTACCCAACAGTGGTGATACAAGAAGGATCCAAGAACCCTATTGATGGGATTAAAAGAAAATCATACAGGAAATGGATTTTCATATTTTAATAAAGATGAAGTACTTACCATATTCTACAACAAACTGAGCTAAACGCCACTGGAAAAGAAAAAGCACACTGTGGAAATGCATACACTTCAAGATTACTATGAACTCCAGGGTGTAACAAGACTATCAATACCTTCAGGAAGCGCAAGATCACTGTTCTCAAATGGAGCCGAGTGATAAATAAGGTAACAACACTGCCCTTTTGATTGGAGAAAACCTGGGATTCCAACACTCACAATCCTGGATTATAATGTCTCAGAACAATAAAAAATGACAAAATGCTACAAATATTCAAGATTTGGACAAGGAGGAAGGCACCTTCTTTTCTTGGTTGGAACATTGCAATATAGTAAGATGTGAGTCTCACGAACAACAATGTGCAAAGTTATAGACAAGTACTAAAAATTCCAAGGAGTTTTATCACTGGTTATATATTCATGCTAAAGTTCAAATGCAAAAATTAACATAAGGATTGCTATAAACACTGCTCAGGAAGAGCTCCAGGGAAACCGCCCCTTCCAACTAGGAAAACAATCCCTTAAAGCCTGTATAATTTAAACTGTGTGGTACTAGTAGACAAAAGGACAAATGGGTTGTAATATAGCAAAACTGAATTCAGATACATTAAAATAGAGTTCAAAAAGGGTGGTATGAAATCACTATGTCAGATTAATGAATCAGACACTAGACAGACATTTGAAAAATCATAAAATTCCATTTCTCACATTATACATGAAAATTGTATATGGATTCAGAGATTTAAAGATTAAAAAATAAAATTGGGTGCCAGTGCTGTGGCATGACACATAAAGCCACTGCCTGCAGTGTCGGCATCCCATATGGGTGCCAGTATGAGTCCCGGCTGCTCCACTTCTGATCCAGCTCTCTGCTATGGCCTGGGAAAGCAGTAGAAGATGGCCCAAGTCCTTGGGCCCCTGCACCTGTGTGGGAGACCCGGCGGAAGCTCCTGGCTCCTGGCTTTGGATCAGCGCAGCTCCAGCTGTTGCAGCCAGTTGATGGAAGATCTCTCTCTCTCCACTTCTCCTTCTCTCTGTGTGTAGCTCTTTAAAATAAACAAATACATCTTTAAAAAAATACAAAAATAAAATTGAATGTGCTAGAAGAAAACATAGATGAAATCATCCTAACATGATGTAGAGTAAGGCTTTCTAATTCTGACTTGAAATTCGGAGACAATGTAACATAAAAACATATAAAACTTCTGCATCCATCAGCAATCAAATACGAACAGTCAATAAATAAATAAATTTATTAGTATGCACACCAAGATGTTTCATTGAGAAATGCTGGATTCTCACATGAAGACATTTCAGAAACTTATGGGGAGAGAACAAAAATCCTACATAAAATGGGTAAGACTCAATCAGAATCTTCACCAAGAAAGGAAGATACCTCTTCTTACCCATAAGATCACCCCCAAAATAGCTAAGATATGGAATCAACCCAGATGTCCATCAACTGTTGACTGGATAAATTATGGTATATATACAGTATGGAGTATTACTCAGCTTTTAAAAAAAAATGAAATCCTGTCTTTTCCAATGAGATGGACACAACTGGAAACCATTACACTTTGTGAAATAAGCCAGTCCCAAGAAGACAGATATCATGTTTTCCCTGATTCAAGGTAACTAACAGAGTACCTGACATGTAATGTATTGAAGTGGAATAGACATTTTGAGATTTGATGGTTGGTTACAGCCCTTGTCTCTTCCATAGAGGAAAAGTGTGTTTTTTGTTCTTCATACTATTTGTTGAACGCTTTTCCTTAGGGTAGGGTTAACTATATGATCATTAAGTAAACTAAAAATAGATCTTTGTAAAAATTAAGAGTGGGAGTGTGAGGTGGGGGGAAGACGGATTGGAACATGGCCAGGAGGGAGGGTAGGGGGAAGTGTCACTATGTTCCTAAATCTGGATATATGAAATACATGAAACTTTGATAACTTAAATAAAATTTTAAAAAATTATAACTATGCTAAAAAAACTTGTTTTATATTAAAGTAAAAAAAGAAAACCATTGACAGTACTATTAGGAGACTAGAAAAACTGGATTTTCAATATATGCTTACTGAAAATGCAAGAGTATATAAAACCTATCAAATAAAGTTAGGATTATATGATAAAATTATTTTTATTAAAATCTCAGCAGAAAAAGTAACATCTAAGAATTTACCCAGAAGAGTCACTTGCCATTGTATAAGTGTACATATGCACAGATATTTTTCACAGCACTATTTGTAGTTGTAAAATACAGGAAACTGTTTGAAAATTCAAGCCAAATAATTAAATCCAACTGGTGGAAACACACAATAGATGGCAGAGAAGCTGAGAAGAAATGTTGAGAAATAAAAGAGCAATGGACTATTCTGGACTGACAGGAACAGTTAAGAAAAAAGAGCAAAGGGCAAAAAAAATACTTTGCTACCTTTTGTATAATAAAGAAAGGAAGACAATGAACACAGTGTCTTAGGCAGTGTCTGTTATGTGAGTGTATTAGAATCACAAACACATTCTAAGCTCTTATTAGGCTTGTGTACTGCAGCAGTATAGGTAAACCAATTCTGAAAAATATTTTGTATGCATCAACAGATTGAGCAAATCAGTGTATAGGTTTGCTGCTGTGATCCAACATTCTCCCTGTGAAAGGGGACCCTACAAATGTGGAATGGGCACACACAAAGAAATCCTGGGACCACTGTTGTGGCATAGCAGGTCAAACTGCCACCTGTGACATAAATATCCCATATGGGTGCCATATGGGATGCTCCACTTCTTGTCCAGCTCCCTGCTAACTGCCTGGGAAAATTGACAGAAAATGGCCCAAGTGTTTGGGCCCCTGCCACCCACGCTGGAGTCCCAGATGAAGTTCCTGGGTCCAGGCTCCACCTGGCCCAGTCCTGGCCATTGCAGAGATCTGAGGAGTAAACTAGCAGATGGAAGATGGATCTCCACTCCCCTCCCCTTCACTCTCTCTGTAGCTCTGACTTCAAAGTAAATGGAAAAAAATCTTCTAAAAAAGAAAGAAACTTGAGAAAATGCAAAGGAATGGGAAATAATGGAGTGAACTTCTGATTATTCACGTGTGTACATGTGTATTCGTGCATGTGTCTGTGTATTTGCACATATGTATTTTCTAGGTCAGCCCATTGAATAAACCAACAAACAGACTTCCATAGCAGTGAACATGAACATGAACATGAACACACACACACACGGCCCAGATCTACACTATTTTCCACTAATGAAACCTAGGACTTCTTGGAGAAATGTCTGCTTCTAGGACAAGGGTTTATGACTGTAAATTTTCTAACACAGTAGAAAGGAAAGAAGTGCTGAAAACCACAGCATGATGGCATACCCAACTAGGACACAGGAGCAGGGGCGAAAGAGGCTCGCAGGGGCGGGAGCTGTGGTATAGCAGGCAAAGCTGCCACCTGCAGTGCCAGCATCCTATATGGGTGCCAGTTCAAGTCTTGGCTGCTCCACTTCCAACCCAGCTCTCTGCTGTGGCCTGAGAAAGCAGTAGCAGATGACTCAAGTCCTTGGGCCCCTGTACCCACATGGGAGACCCAGAAGAAGCTCCTGGTTCCTGGCTTTGGATTGGTGTTGCTCCAGCCATTGCAGCCAACTGGGGAGCGAATCAGCAGATAGAAGACCTTTCTCTCTGCCTCTGCCTCTCCTTCTCTCTCTAACTATGACTTCCAAATAAATAAATAAATCTTTTTTTAAAAAAAAAAAGAAAGAAAGAGGCTCCCAATCACTGGCAAAATCTGGGCATTCTACAAGCCACACTAACTGACTGCACTGGGGAAAAAAGAAACTTTTGAGTCTCAAGCATTATTAAAAATACAAATATATTGCCATGAACATCTATCTTCAGGTACATTAAAATAAAACTGTCTTCATACTAAGGCCCTTGTTTCTAAACCAGCACCACAGGATTCACTGTTGCCTTGCACTCCTTTTCTTCTTTGTAGCCTGTTTCTTTCATAGTGCCTTTAGTGATTTTTCTTTTCCTTGTTACTCATTAAGAGAGACTGAAATGTTTAGCTTTATCAAATCTAATTCATCTACCATGTAATGCATCCATTGAAAGTAAATAATTCAATACTTTTTAGCTCATTTATGGAATTGTATAATCAATATAATAATTTTAGAACATTTTCCTCACCCCATAAGAAACTCTACGGGGCTGGCGCTGCAGCGTAGCAGGTAAAGCAACCGCCTGCAGTGTCAGTATCTCATATGGGCACTTGTTCGTGTCCCAGCTGCTCCTCTTCTGATCCAGCTCTCTGCTATAGCCTGGGAAAGCAGTAGAAGATGGCCCAAGTCCTTGGGCCCCTGCATCCGCATGGGAGACCCAGAGGAAGCTCCTGGCTCCTGGCTTCAGACTGGTGCATCTCTGGCCATTGCGGCCATCTGGAGAATGAACCAGCGGATGGAACACTTTCTCTCTCTCTCTCTCTCTCTCTCTCTGCCTCTGCCTCTGCCTCTGCCTCTGCCTCTGCCTCTCTGTACCTCTGACTTTCAAGTAAACATATAAAATCTTTTAAAAAAAATAAACTCTAGGTCTTTTGTAAGTCACCTTCCAATTCGCTCAAGCACCTCAATCTTTGGGAACTACTATCTACATCCGTCTATAGATTTGTTAACTGTGGACATTTCTTACAAATGAATCACACGAGTATTTTGAGTTTACAATGGTTATCTTCTAGACAAGTGATGCTGAAAGTGGAAATATTCCTATTAGATCCTTCTTGTTGTTTCTCACTCAACCTAGAACAATAGAAAATCTGCAGAGAAGATAAGGATGCGATCAGGTTTTCAGATGTACACCATCAGCTTGGCTTCAGATTTTTATCAATTTTGAATCTGTCAAGTTGTTACTGGCTCATTTGAAATAAAATCATGAAGTCATAGAGTAGTGTCTTCATAACAGCACTGAAGACTCTACTAACAATATGTTTCACAAAAGCCATAAAATAAAAAGTCAATGGATTAGGGACAGGATTAATAATTACAACTGCTCAAATATCCTCCATTTTGTCCAAACCAAGTCTTGAAAAAAATGGTTACTAACAAGAACAAGGAAGACACTATGACGCCCCCAAATGAACAAGACACCTCATTTCAAGATTATGATGATGATGAGATAGAATAAATGCAAGAAACGGATCTCAAAAAGTTGATAAGAACATTAAGAAGTTCTCAAAAACAAATTCTTGAACTACAGAAATCCTTACTGGACAGGATAGAAAATCTATCTCGCGAAAATGAAATATTAAGGAGGAATCAAAATGAAATGAAGCAACTAGTAGAACATGAAACTCTGATAGTGAAGAGAAATCATAGCAAAATGAAGAATTCAATAATAAATCAAATGACAAACATACTAGAGAGCCTTAAAAACAGAATGAGTGGGGTGGAGCCAAGATGGTGGAATAGTGAGGGCCCACACTGATAGTCTGGGAAAAGATAGTTTAATAAAAGTGGAGTTACTGTATTCTCAGGAAAAAATTGCAGAGGAAACTTCCGGATCTAGTGAATGTGACACAGAGGACCTACAGGGAGAGCAAGGTCGTCCACCATGTGGAAGCCGAGCCACAGAGTCTGCGCACCAGCGCTGGAAGGGGAGGTGAGACAAAAACCTCGGTAACCCAAGACATTGGTGGGGAAAGGCAGAAAGAGCCTAGAGGAAATGAGGCCTGAAGCCCTTCTGGGGAAAGTTCACCAGGCTGACTGGAGGAGAAAAAAAAACGAATAAATAAGTGGAACCGGCATGGACGCTAGCCTCTCTCTCCACTCACCTTACAAAGCTGAGCAAGACAAAGAGCAGGCGCCATTTTGGACATATATAAAGCAGCACCTGCCATCAGCCAAGCAGAAAAACCTGATTCTAGTGGCGAGAAATAACAGGAGGTTAGGACCTAGTGAAAGTGGGAGCTAACAAACTGAAACTGTGAAAATCTGAGGGGGGGGGGTGAGAGAACTCACCGAGTACACAAACTTGGTAACCTTGGGAACCCAATGAGAGACTGCAGAGAAATTTGAGACCACACTGAGGGCTGCATAAACTCTTTGTGTGGTCCCAGGGGTAGAGCAGATGAATACCCACAGGGGCCAGATTTCATACATCAACAGCCCTCAATCCCACTCAGCTGTGCAGAATTACTTCCCAACTGAGTCAAAGAGAGAGAGAGAGAGAGAGAGAGAGAGAGAGAGAGAGAGAGAGAGAACAATCTGGGTGAGTCAACTTTGGCACACCCTTAACCAGGAAGAACCAAACAGAGCTCTCTGGCCACACCCATCACAGCCTCTAAGGATCCATCAAAAGCAGACAGTCCACTTAATCTAGACTCATAGTATAATAAGAAAAAGCACCACAGCGAAGAAACCAAAGAATATCTCCACAATGCCAAACAACAAATGCAAAAACCGGGGTAACAAGAACAAGGAAGAAACTATGATGCCACCAAATGAAAAAGACACCCCAATTCAAGATTATGAAGATGATGAGATAGAAGAAATGCAAGAAGCAGATCTCAAAAAATTGATAAGAACATTAAGAAGTTCTCAAAAACAAATTCTTGAACTACAGAAATCCGTAATGGACAGGATAGAAAATCTCTCTCCCGAAAATGAAATATTAAGGAGAAATTAAAATGAAATGAAACAACTAGTAGCACATGAAACTGTGATAGTGATGAGAAATCATAATGAAATGAAGAATTCAATAAAACAAATGACAAACACATTAGAGAGCCTTAAAAACAGAATGGGTGAAGCAGAAGAGAGAATATCGGACTTGGAAGACAGAGAACAGAAAAGTATACCATCAAACCAAACAAAAGAAGAGGAAATTAGAAATCTAAAAAATATTGTTGGGAATCTACAGGATACTATTAAAAAAACCAACATTCGGGTTCTAGGAGTTCCTGAAGGCATGGAGAGAGAAAAAGGATTGGAAGGCCTTTTTAGTGAGATACTAGCAGACAATTTCCCAGGTTTGGAGAAGGACAGAGATATCCTAGTACAGGAAGCTCATAGAACCCCCAATAAACATGACCAAAAGAGATCCTCACCACGACACGTTGTAATTAAACTCACCACAGTGAAACAGAAAGAAAAGATCCTAAAATGTGCAAGAGAGAAATGTCAGATTACTCTCAGAGGATCTCCAATTAGACTCACAGCTGACTTCTCATCAGAAACACTATAGGCTAGGAGGGAATGGCGAGACATAGCCCGGGTACTAAGAAAGAAAAACTGCCAGCACAGAATATTATATCCTGCCAAGCTCTCATTTGTGAATGAAGGTGAAATAAAGACCTTTCATAGCAAACAGAAATTGAAAGAATTTGTTGCCACTCGTCCAGCCCTGCAAAAAATGCTTAAAGATGTGCTACACACAGAAACACAGCCATGAATACGAAAGAAGGTAAAGGGAGAAAACCTACCAGTAAAAGATCACAGGAAGCTCAAAGCATATACTAGAAAATATCTTTGGGAAAATGGTAGGGCAAAGTCACTACTTATCAATAGTCACATTGAACGTTAATGGACTTAACTCTCCAGTTAAAAGGCACAGACTGGCTGAATGGATTAAAGAACAAAACCCATCTATTTACCGCCTACAAGAAACACATCTTTCCAACAAAGATGCATGCAGACTGAAAGTGAAAGGTTGGAAAAAGATATTCCATGCCAACAGAAACCAAAAAAAAGGAGGTGTAGCCATATTAATATCAGACAAAATAAACTTTAACACAAAAACTGTTAAGAGAGACAAAGAGGGACACTATATAATGATTAAGGGTTCAATTCAACAGGAAGATGTAACTATTATAAATGTATATGCACCTAATTACAGGGCACAGGATAATTTAAAAGGTATGTTAAGGGACTTACAGGGAGATTTATATTCCAATACAATAGTACTGGGGAACTTCAATACTCCACTCTCAGAAATAGACAGATTATCCGGACAGAAGATCAACAAGGAAATAGCAGATTTAATCGACACTATTGCCCAAATGGATCTAACAGATATCTACAGAACTTTCAATCCTACAGCTAAAGATTTTACATTCTTCTCAGCAGTGCATGGAACTTTCTCTAGGATTGTCCACATACTAGGCCATAAAGCAAGTCTCCGCAAATTTAAAAGAATTAGAATCATACCATGTAGCTTCTCAGACCACAGCGGAATGAAGCTGGAAATTAGCAACTCAGGAATCCCTAGAGGGTATGCAAACACATGGAAACTGAACAACATGCTCCTGAATGAATACAGGGTCATAGAAGAAATCAAAAGAGAAATCAAAAACTTTCTGGAAGTAAATGAGGATAACAACACAACATATCAAAACTTATGGGATATGGCAAAAGCAGTGTTGAGAGGAAAGTTTATAGCAATAGGTGCCTACATCAAGAAATTGGAAAGGCACCAAATAAATGAGCTTTCAGCGCATCTCAAGGACCTAGAAAAACTGCAGCAAACCAGACCCAAATCTAGTAGGAGAAGAGAAATAATTAAAATTAGAGAAGAAATCAACAGGATTGAATCCAAAAAAATATTACAAAAGATCAGCCAAGCCAAGAGCTGGTTTTTTGAAAAAATAAACAAAATTGACACCCCATTGGCCCAACTAACTAAAAAAAAGAAAAGACCCAAATCAATAAAATCAGAGATGAAAAAGGAAATGTAACAACAGACACCACAGAAATAAAAAGAATCATCAGAAATTACTACAAGGACTTGTATGGCAGCAAACAGGGAAAACTATCAGAAATGGATAGATTCCTGGACACATGCAATCTACCTAAATTGAACCAGGAAGACATAGAAAACCTAAATAGACCCATAACTGAAACAGCAATTGAAACAGTAATAAAGGCCCTCCCAACAAAGAAAAGCCCAGGACCAGATGGTTTCACTACTGAATTCTACCAGACATTTAAAGAAGAACTAACTCCAATTCTTCTCAAATATTCAGAACAATCGAAAAAGATGGAATCCTCCCAAATTCTTTCTATGAAGCCAGCATCACCTTAATCCCTAAGCCAGAGAAAGATGCAGCACTGAAGGAAAATTACAGACCAATGTCCCTGATGAACATAGACGCAAAAAACCTCAATAAAATTATCTCCAATAGAATACAACACATCAGAAAAATCATCCACCAGACCAATGGGATTTATCCCTGGAATGCAGGGATCGTACAACATTCGCAAATCAATCAATGTGATACACCACATTAACAAACTGCAGAAGAAAAACCATATGTGTGGGGAGCAATCCGGACTAGACTAAGTTACTCGAATTAGGACTTATTCTATGCATCTGCTCTCCCACAATATGGCGCTGGGAGAGAAGTAAACAGCTTCCGCACAGCTGCCTCCAGTTCAACCAATTAACTGTAGGACTTGCTCCTGATTGGAGAGCAGCGTACTCAGCCGAGTTGGGATTGGCGGAGGAGGACTATAAAGGAGGAGAGAGACGGCATGCACCAGGAACATCTATGGGGAACATCTAAGGGAACCCGTGCAGCCCCCGAGAAGAGCCGGCCGGCAGTGTGCCGCTCCCCTGCGGAAGTGGGGAATGCGGCCAGGGGGAACTGCCCTTCCACGGAGGTGGAAGGGATAGTAGCCAACCCGGGAAGAACCAGCAGCAAACCCGGGGAGGGCCGAGCAGAGAAAAGAACAGCGCAGGGTCCCGTGTCGTTCCTCCACGAAGAGGGGGAGCGACATAATGGTGCCGTGACTCGGATATGAAGCCTAGGCAGGGTTTAGTGTCGTTCCCCCATGAAGACGGGGAGCGACATAATGGTGCCGTGACTCGGATAGGAAACCTGACTCGGATAGGAAACCTGACTCGGATTAGGAAACCTAGGACGGATAGAAAACTTAGGAGGGAAGAAACGGGAAGAACTAGGGAAAATATCGGAGAGAGAAACTAGCAAACAGCCTAGGGAAAATATCGGAGAGAGAAACTAGCAAACAGCCTAGGGAAAAGCCGGACGAAAAAGGAGCCGGAAGAAGCTATTGAAAGCCTAGGCATAGACTCGGATACGGACTACGGGGGGAAGCTGGGAGGAATCTCTAAGGTCGAAAGCGAAAGTGAAAGCTAGAACAAACAGACTCGGACGCGGACTGTGGGGAGAGGCCAGGAGAAATGAGGGAGGAGTATTGTTGGAAGAAAGCTTGGGGAAACATACCGGGTAGAGAAAAATGTTAGGGAAATTGAAGCCGCGGGGGGCAGGCCGAGGCGGAAACGAAAGCCACTTTGGGGTTCTCAAGTTAGCCCGGGAATAGGGGGCGAAAAGTTGAAACCAGAAGCTGAGACGCAAGCCAGATTGGGATCCGTCTGATTAGCCCGGGGAGCAAAGGACGGGAAGCCAAATCGTGGGGCGGAGACGTGAGCTGGGTTGAATTCGCCAGGCTAGCCCGGGGAACTTAGATTGAATCCTAGTGGCGGAGACGCAAGCTACGCTGTGTCACTCGCGGAAGCCGCCGCGTGCAGAGAGCACGGGGCGTGAATAGATAGGGAACGGGGCTGGCGTAGGCCGTGGTGCGGACGCGAAGGGCGTGGAGACCGCGGAGCGCGGAGCCAAGCCGCGCAAAGCCGGGAAGCCGCGCAGATGAGGCGCGGGCTGAAGCGGCTCAGAGCCGGCGAGGTGCGGAGAAGCAGCCTCGGGGCGGAGCCCGCTGGCGGGGCGAGGCGCCGGGAAGCGGCGCAGAGCCGGGAACCCGCCGGCGGGGCGAGGTGCCGGGAAGCCGCAGGGATAAGAGAAACAGAAGTTTTAGAAGTAAAGTGAGAGAAATAGGAATGCTGGCAGACAGAAGTAAAATGGGAGAAATAGAAATGCCCGGAGATAGAGAAATAGAGAAAAATAAGGCTTCCCCACAATGCAACAATTAGGAGGCTTGGATTCGGTCTGCCTGATTTAAGGCGGTAAGCGCCAGCAAAGCTCGACCAGAGTATGAGCTGCAGGTCACCGAAGATAGGCACAAACCAACACTAATAAGTCTCCCCCACAATACGGCAATGAGAAGGCTTGGATTCGGTTTGCCTGATAGGTTTTGTAAACACCTGCAGGCAGTTCTAGCAGAGCAGAGCATGCGCTGCAGGGCACCGAACACAGGCACGCATCAGCGCCTAAAAACCTCCTCACAATGGCGAAGAGAGGACCCGGATTCGGTTTTCCTGATTGATAGGACTTGTAAGAGCCTGTGGCAACGCTAGCAAGTAGAGCAGAGTGTATGCCGTGGGACACCGAAGACAGGCGCGTATCAACGCTAAAAAATAAAAAGAAAGGGGGATCTGTGGGGAGCAATCCGGACTAGACTAAGTTACTCGAATTAGGACTTATTCTATGCATCTGCTCTCCCACAATATGGCGCTGGGAGAGAAGTAAACAGCTTCCGCACAGCTGCCTCCAGTTCAACCAATTAACTGTAGGACTTGCTCCTGATTGGAGAGCAGCGTACTCAGCCGAGTTGGGATTGGCGGAGGAGGACTATAAAGGAGGAGAGAGACGGCATGCACCAGGAACATCTATGGGGAACATCTAAGGGAACCCGTGCAGCCCCCGAGAAGAGCCGGCCGGCAGTGTGCCGCTCCCCTGCGGAAGTGGGGAATGCGGCCAGGGGGAACTGCCCTTCCACGGAGGTGGAAGGGATAGTAGCCAACCCGGGAAGAACCAGCAGCAAACCCGGGGAGGGCCGAGCAGAGAAAAGAACAGCGCAGGGTCCCGTGTCGTTCCTCCACGAAGAGGGGGAGCGACATAATGGTGCCGTGACTCGGATATGAAGCCTAGGCAGGGTTTAGTGTCGTTCCCCCATGAAGACGGGGAGCGACAATATGATTATCTCAATAGATGCAGAGAAAGCATTCGATAAAATTCAACACCCTTTCATGATGAAAACTCTAAGAAAATTGGGTATAGAAGGAACATTCCTCAATATAATCAAAGCAATTTATGAAAAACCCACAGCCAGCATCCTATTGAATGGGGAAAAGTTGGAAGCATTTCCACTGAGATCTGGCACCAGACAGGGATGCCCACTTTCACCAATGCTATTCAACATAGTTCTGGAAGTGTTAACCAGAGCCATCAGACAAGAAAAAGAAATTACAGGGATACAATTGGGAAGGAAGAAGTCAAACTATCCCTCTTTGCAGATGATATGACTCTTTATTTAGGGGATCCAAAGAACTCTACTAAGAGACTATTGGAGCTCATAGAAGAGTTGGCAAAGTAGCAGGATATAAAATCAATGCACAAAAATCAACAGCCTTTGTATACACAAGCAATGCCATGACTGAGAAAGAACTACTAAGATCAATCCCATTCACCATAGCTACAAAAACAATCAAATACCTTGGAATAAACTTAACAAAGGACGTCAAAATCTCTACAATGAGAATTACAAATCTTAAAGAAACGGAAGAGGATACCAAAAAATGGAAAAATCTTCCATGCTCATGGATTGGAAGAATCAACATCATCAAAATGTCCATTCTCCCAAAAGCAATTCACAGATTCAATGCAATCCCAATCAAGATACCAAAGACATTCTTCTCAGATCTGGAAAAATTATGCTGAAATTCATGTGGAGACAAAAGAGACCTCGAATAGCTAAAGCAATCTTGTACAACAAAAACAAAGCCGGAGGCATCACAATACCAGATGTCAGGACATACTACAGGGCAGCTGTTATCAAAACAGCATAGTACTGGTACAGAAACAGATGGATAGACCAATGGAACAGAATAGAAACACCAGAAATCAATCCAAACATCTACAGCCAACTTATATTTGATCAAGGATCCAAAACCAATCCCTGGAGCAAGGACAGTCTATTCAATAAATGGTGCTGGGAAAATTGGATATCCACGTGCAGAAGCATGAAGCAAGACCCCTACCTTTCATCTTACACAAAAATCCACTCAACGTGGATTAAAGACCTAAATCTATGCCCCAACACCATCAAATTATTAGAGAACATTGGAGAAACCCTGCAAAATATTGGCACCGGCAAAGACTTCCTAGAAAAGACCCGGGAGGCACAGGCAGTCAAAGCCAAAATCAACTATTGGGATTGCATCAAATTGAGAAGTTTCTGTACTGCAAAAGAAACAGTCTGGAATGTGAAGAGGCAACTGACAGAATGGGAAAAAGTATTTGCAAACTATGCAACAGATAAAGTGTTGATAACCAGAATCTACAAAGAGATCAAGAAACTCCACAAAAACAAAACAAACAACCCACTTAAGAGATGGGCCAAAGACCTCAATAGACATTTTTCAAAAGAGGAAATCCAAATGGCCAACAGGCACATGAAAAAATGTTCAGGATCACTAGCAATCAGGGAAATGCAAATCAAAACCACACCAGTTAGAATGGCTCACATTCAGAAATCTACCAACAATAGATGCTGGAGAGGATGTGGGGGAAAAGGGACACTAACCCACTATTGGTGGGAATGCAAACTGGTCAAGCCACTATGGAAGTCAGTCTGGAGATTCCTCAGAAACCTGAATATAACCCTACCATACAACCCAGCCATCCCACTCCTTGCAATTTACCCAAAGGAAATTAAATTGGCAAACAAAAAAGCTGTCTGCACCTTAATGTTTATTGCAGCTAAATTCACAATAGCTAAGGCCTGGAATCAACCCAAATGCCCATCAACAGTAGACTGGATAAAGAAATTATGGGACATGTACTCTATAGAATACTATACAGCAGTCAAAAACAATGAAATCCAGTCATTGGCAACAAGATGGAGGAATCTGGAAAACATCATGCTGAGTGAACTAAGCCAGTCCCAAAGGGACAAATATCATATGGTCTCCCTGACTGGTTACAACTAACCAAGCACCAAAAAGGAAACCTGTTGAAGTGAAATGGACACTATGAGAAACAATGACTTGATTAGCCCTTGTCCTGATTGTCAAGGAACAACTTAATACTTTATCCCTTTTAGTATTTTTTTTTGTTCTAGTTAATACTATTGGTTGAACTCTGTAATTAACACACAATTAATCTTAGGTGTTTAAATTTAACTGAAAAGTAATCCCTGTTAAATATAAGAGTGGGAATAAGAGAGGGAGGAGATGTACAATTTGGGACATGCTCAATCAGACTTGCCCCAAATGGTAGAGTTAGAAATGTGCCAGGGGATTTCAATACAATCCCATCAAGGTTGCATGTACCAATGCCATCTCACTAGTCCAAGTGATCAGTTTCTGTTCACAATTGATCATAATGATAGGTCTAAGAGTCAAAGAGATCACATAAACAAGGCTAGTGTCTGCGAATACTAATGAATAGAATCAAAGAGGGAGAGATCAATCCAACATGGGAAGCGGGATACACAGCAGACTCATGGCAGATGTCCTAAACAGCACTCTAGCCTCAGGATCAGCCCTTAATGCATTCGGATCTGGCTGAAGAGCCCATGAGAGTATTTTAGGCATGGAAAGCCAAGACACGCTGGGGGAAAAAAAATTTAAATGAAAGATCTCTGCGAGTGAGATCCCAGTAGAAAGAACGGGCCATCAAAAAAGGAGGTATCTTTCTCTGAAGGGAGGAGAGAACTTCCACTTTGACTATGACCTTGTATAAATAAGATCAAAGTTGGTGAAGTCAAAAGCCCTCCATAGCCTTGGCAACTCATGACATGAGCCTGGGGTGATTACTGACGCCATAAATAAGAGTGTCAATTTGTTAAGTCAACAACAGGAGTCACTGTGCACTTACTCCTCATGTAGGATCTCTGTCCTTAATGTGTTGTTCAATGTGAAGTAATGCTGTAACTAGTACTGAAACAGTATTTTACACTTTGTGTTTCTGTGTGGGTGCAAACTGATGAAATCTTTACTTAATATATACTAAATTGATCTTCTATATATAAAGATAATTGAAAATGAATCTTGATGTGAATAGAATGGGAGAGGGAGCTGGAGATGGGAGGGTTGCAGGTGGGAGGGAAGTTAATGGGGAGAAAAAGCCATTGTAATCCATAAACTGTACTTTGGAAATTTATATTTACTAAATAAAAGTTAAAAAAAATAAAATTCTTTGATTGAAAAAAAAAAACCCTAAATAAAGACAATATCAAAACACTCATATCCCCTGAATTCCTGCAGTCACCAGGACACCCGCAAACACACCACGCTTCCAGATACCCCCCCCCTCACGTGGTCAAATAAGAAAAGTTACATCCTCAAACACACACTGACCTCCAACGCCCACGAATACACACACATCCGGTGGACATTAAACGGCACTGGAGTAACATGCGCAGCACGCAAGTTACCACCGCACGACGGACAACGGCCTTTACTAAAAACTGCACGCACGCATGTGATTCTCACACAGCGCCTTCGTGGAAAGATGTTCGCCGAAGTCCTGCATCTTCCGCCAACCTAGGCTGGCAAGGCGACCACGATTCACCAACCCTACCCTGGCAACGCAGGTTTCTCAAGTCCCGAGGAAGTCCGCCCAGCCTCTGCCTTGCTCAGAGCGCTAGCGACACCGACGGGACACTCCGAGGGTCCCCTGGGAATGAGGGCCCCCTCACGTCCCGTCAGGCATCGCGGAGCACGGGGAGCGCCCGGGGCCGCGCGGGCCCACGTCCACGGTGCAAACGCGCGCGCCCACGGAGGGCGCCGGGCCGCACAGGGCAGCGTCTCCGCGCAGACCGAGGGTGCGAGCGCCCCAGGGCCTAGGGGACGCGCGGTAACTGCTCGGGACCTGGTATCCTTGACCTCCTTGTGGGTAAGGGGCGCTCAACGCCGCCGAGAGCGCGAACCCACGCTCCCCTCGCGCCTGCGCATCCCCTGGGCCCCAACGCCGCAAGGGACGCTGGGAGACGTTAGAGGAGACCGCGTCCGCGCCGAAGCCGCCCCACCACCACCACCGCCAGGACATGCGCATGTGCGCGGGGTGTGCTAGGAAGTTGTGTGAGGGCCTACAGCCGACAGGACGAGTCCTCCTGGAATCGCCATGACCGTCCCTCCGTTAACTAGCGCGTCTGAAACGACCCCAGATGGTTTGGAAGAGGGCAGACGTCCACCCAGGCACGCGCACCCCAGGGAAGGGCTCTTCCCAGGGCTGCACCCTAGAGCGCGGTCCCCTGCACTGGGGTCAGCGCTTGCAGCCTCTCCAGACTGCAGGTCTCCCAGGCTTGTCCACGCCTCCCACAAACGCTGCCTCCTTTCTTCCCAGTCCGCCTGGGTTCCATGGAAGAACAGTCTGGCCAAGAATTTTAGACCTGAAACACTGAGGGACTCGGGCTCCTGGCTCCGTTCTTAGTTATTCCTAAGGCATTTAATGTACTTGGGAAATTTAATACACAGGTTTTTAAATATCAATTTGCAAATGTTTTCGTTAATAATTTGTTACTCCCATGTGTAAAACTTGACAATTTGAGCCGCTTAATGTCTATGTACCAGGTAGTATAGAAATTTTACAACAATCAGTTAAGTGTGTGAGTGAAAACAATGGCCTCATCAACCCTGCAATATTAAATTATTGCTTGAATCCCATATAAGTTTGCCCTGTGATGAAAATTTAAGTCTTTGAGAAGAGTCTCAAAGTCGTTTGTTTCTTTTAGGTACATGTCTAGCTGTTTTTTATTTCTAGTCCCACGATCTTCCTTCAATTGCTCTCATTTAGTCCACTGAACATCTTGGTAGAGCTGTTCCGAGTGCCTTGCAGACAGAATAAAAACACTGTTGCACATAAACCTGAGGTCTGAAGCTCCTTTCCGCTGGTTTGCTCCCCAGGTCACCTCAAAGACCAGGCATAGGCCAAGCCAAAGCTGAGGGTTGGGAGCTGGGAACCTGGAATTCATTTCCGGTCTCCCCAGTAGGTGGCATGAACCTAGCTACGAGCCATCATGTGCTGTCTCCAGGGTGCACGTTCGCAGAAAGCTGGGAGAAGAGCCAGTTATCACAGGCAGTTCCTCCAATTCAGAACGGGGACATGTTGCCCACTAGACCCAGTGCCTTCCCTAGAATATGTGGGATTTTTATGAGTGATAGAGCCTCTTGCCCTAAGTATCTAGCCTACAGGAGAGAGAAAGCAACCAGACGAGTGATACCTTCATTCTGAGCATCAGTAAAATTAATGGTTTACCTGAAACTGAAAGCATTTTCAAAAAAAATTGAATATAAACTTTAAGTTAATGATGTACACATCACAAGAAGTTCCTCTGGAAAGGAAAATGGTGGCTGTTTCATGGGAAGAAGCCTGTTTCTACATACTCCATTCAAGTTTTGAAATATACAAAATTTTTTCATGTTACAATATTAATGAAAAGCATTTAAAAAAGAAAAATTATACATTTAACAACAAACACTGTCAGCACCAAAAAAAGGGGTGGTGGGGATTTCTGGGTCAGTCTGTATGCTTTAATATCATTCTTTGATGCACTGTGGCTTTCCATCAAAGGGGATCAAAGGTCAGATTTTCCTCTGGAGAATGCAGATTTCAGCAGAGGACAGTATCTGGGGATATAGGACCTATTTGTGGATACAAGAAGTATTTGGGGATAATAAGGCTTCATTCAGCACCCACATGGGAGACCAGGAGAAGCACCTGGCTGCTGGCTTCGGATCAGCACAGTGCGCCGGCCGCAGTGGCCATTGGCGGGTGAACCAACGGTAAAGGAAGACCTTTCTGTCTCTCTCTCACTGTCCACTCTGCCTGTCAAAAAAAAAAAAAAAAAGACTTCATTCAGGATGAGTGCACATGCTGCAATCCATCACTGATCTGCTGATACTCTGACCACCTTATCTCCCTAAGCATGTTATGAATTTGTAATTCAATGAGAAAGTACAGCCAGCGTTCAATTTAGTTGAGAGCCTATTTCCACAGGTGGGAAGCAGGCTGGGCAAGGTTTATTGACACGGAATGGAAGTAAAGGCAGTGCCAAGTACAGTCTTAGTGCTAGAAATCAGAGAAACAATTTAACATTGCCTAAACGAGCTATGCTGCCACTGTACAATTTCAAGAGAACTTAAGATTGGCTATGGCCCACGAGCCAGAACCCTCATGGAATGTCCACCAAATCCCCTCTTCTGCTGCCCCTTCCTGACCAGAGAAGCCTGAGCCCCACATTCCACTCCTGCCATTGGACCCTGAGCCTCCAGCTCAGGGTCTGGGTCCTGAACTTGAGTTTCCTCGTTGTGGATGCTGCCAGCCAGCTGTGGCGAGTGCCCAACCTGCAGAGGTGGCATCAGAACAAGTAAGTCTGTAGGGGTGGGGGTCTGTAATAAGACTCCCTGCTCTTCCTCTGATCACCGGAAACTCACATTTGACATCTCCCCTAGGGAAACTGATTGGCCTGAAGTAGAGGGAAGACAGAGCCCTGCAGATCCACAGGACATCTTATCTGGGGCGGCTCTGGAAGCCCATGTTGCATGGACGCTGCTTAGAGGAAGGGTCCCTACAGGTGGAGCAAGATGCTCCGGGGAGAATGTACTGATCAGAAGAGACGGAGCACATGGGTTGGAACTTTCTAAATGGAGGAGACAGGTCACCTCACCCTGGGTTTGTGGAGAAGAGAGGACAGACAGGATTCTGGTGGAGGCAGAGAGAGGACCTAAGCTGGTCCTTACTCCAGCTGCATGGACCATCCCCTTGAAGTGGTTCAGAGGGTGTTGACCTGGGTGTCCTAGATATTAGGAAGCTGTGAGAACATGGGCTTAGCTGGGAAGCTGATTGGTGGGAGCGCTTCACTCTCACCCACTCTGCAGTGACATAGCCTCAGAAATGAGGCTGCGGATTCCCCCACTTCCATGGTCCAGAGCCTCCCAGCTCCTCCCTGCCCAGTGCTGGTTCCTTTCAGTGCAGGAGACGTCTGGATCCACCAGAGACAACGGCTGTCGGTTTATGTCAGCAAATATAGGGTTTGACTTCCAAAACTTGGATTGCACTGTTCTCCCTGTGGTGGAAACACAGTTCCTTCGTTCACATCATCCTCTTTACATCTCATAGTGGGAGCCTCTGCCCAGGATTTGCCATAAAGATGAAGGTGGCACAGATACTCACATCCTCACATCACAAGCAGGCACAGCTGGGCAGCGTGATTGGTTTTCCAGAGGAAATTTCAGTGATCGCTGTTTTTCCGACTTCCTTTATTTTTATAAAACATTTTATTTATTTGATTGGCAGAGTGACAGAGACGGAGAGACAGAACAAAGAGTGAGTTTGAGATAGAAAGAGAGATCTTCCATCCATGGGTTCATTCCCCAATTACTTGAGATAATCAGTGCTGGGGTAAATCAAAGCCACCATCAACTACTAGGGACCCATCATGGATGACAGGAATCCAAGTACTTAGGCTGCCTCCCAGGCACATTAGCAGGAAGATGGATCACGAGAACAGTGTAGCCAGTACTCAAACCAGCTGCAATATGGAGTGTAGCATCCAGAGTTACAGCTCAACTGGCTGTGCCTCAAAAATCACCCCTGTTTTCATAGTAAAGTAAGGAAGGAGAGTAGCAATTAGGAAGGTTATTTTTATACGTGAGGACACAGATCTTGATCCTTAGACACATGTGCCCTGTGCCTTGTTGTCATTAACTGGGCTCTGTGTGGTTCCTAGATAGGGATGTGTGCCAGGACACTTTGTCCCATGCTCCCTGGCTCACGCCTGCTGCTTCCTGGGCCTTCACTTGCCATCACTGACAACACAAAGAAGGATACCAGAGAGTTTACATTTCCTTCAACCAATTCTTTTTTTTTTAGATTTATTTTATTTATTTGAAAGACTGAGTTACAGAGAGAGGGAGAGAGGTAGATCCAGGGAGAGAGAGAGAGAGAGAGAGAGAGAGAGAGAGAGATGTATTCCATCCACTGGTTCACTCCTCCAAATGACCGCAATGGCCAGAGCTGAGTTGATCCGAAGCCAGGAGCCAGGAGCTTCTTCCAGGTCTCCCATGCAGGTTCAGGGGCCCAAGGACTTGGGCCATCTTCCACTGCTTTCCCAGGCCACAGCAGAGAGCTGGATCGGAAGTGGAGCAGCTGGGATTCAAACCCACACCCTTATGGGATGCCAGTGCTGCAGGCCGGGGCTTTAACCTGCTGCACCACAATACCGGCCCCTCAACCAATTCTGATCTGACCTATTAGCAATGTTGAAGGTCCTAGACACCTCCCCTGGCAGGTAACATTCCCTGGTCATTCTAACCCTAAGCAGGCATCAGTGACTTGCAAGGACAGGACTTCAGGATCCCAACATCTACTTACCAGTCTTGTTTCTGGGGAACATAGCTTCTGGAGTGGCCACAGAACCACAAGTCCCTGCAATCAAGGGTAGCCAGTATATGCTCCCCATGGTTTTAGCAGTGCCCTGAGAAGTCCTGCCCACTGAGTGGGATGAATTACAGCAATATCCTGAAGGCTTTCAGGACTATGGCTGAGGAGAGCTTTTTTTCCAGACCTTTGTTTTCTTCTGCTAGGGTTCTCTATGAAAAGTGTCAGTTAAAGAAGCCTGAGGTGTGGTCTGGATACAGTGTTGTGAACCTGCTGGTTTTATCTAGGCCAGTTGGGCATTTGGCCTGTTAGCTTTACAAGTCTGCTAGCCTCCTACTGAGTACTGAGGAGCACATGGCTCCAAGTCATCAGTCCTGATCAAGGACTAGGGAGATGCCTATGATGCTACCCAGGTGACTTCAGTGACACCCTGGGGAGACTCTAGAGGCAGTGAGAGCTGAGTGTTTCAATCTCTAGTTGAGAACTGGTGAACTTGGAGGATAGCCTCTGGTGAAGACTTCTCAACTAGAGGAACAGAGCCTGAAGTTCACACAGAGTCATTTGCAAACTGCCACACTGCCCCGTCCAAGTGCCCTCAGCTGTTGAGATGCTCCTGTCTTCCCCCAGTGACAACAGGGAACAAGAGCCCTCCCCCCTAACTGCAGGTTCCCCTACTCCATTCACTCCTTTCCTTTGTCTCCACAGCATCTCCAGGGCTGGGAACAGTTACGTATCAGTAGTCAGCCTGAATGTAAATGGCCTCAACTCTCCAGTGAAAGACACAGAATGGCTGAATGGATTGAAAAACAAAACCCCTCTATTTGCTGCCTATAAGAAACACATCTCACCAACAAAGATACATGCCAACTAAAAGTGAAAGGATTTAAAAAGATATTCGATGTTAACAGAAACTAAAAATGAGCTGGAGTAGCCATGCTAATAGGAGACAAAAGACTTTAACACAAAAACTGTTAAAAGAGACAAAGAAGGGCATTATGTAATGATTAAGGGTTCAATTCAACAGGAAGATGTAACTATTATAAATGTATATGCACCTAATTACAGGGCACCTGCCTATTTAAAATAAATGTTAAAGGATCTAAAGAAAGACATAGACTCCAATACAATAGTAATGGGGACTTCAATATCCCACTTTCAGCAATGGACGGATCTACCAGAAAGAAAATCAGCAAGGAAACAGCAGATTTAAATTACACTATAGACCAAAAGGACCTAACAGATATCTACAGAACTTTTCATCCTACAGTTGCAAAATACACATTCTTCTCAGCAGTGCAAGGGCTTTATCTAGGATTGACCACATACTAGGCCATACACCAAGTCACATCAAATTCAAAAATCAAAATCATACCTTGGATCTTCTCAGACCACAATGGAGTGAAGCTAGAAATCAGTAACTCAGGAATCTCTAGAACATATGAAAATACATGAAGACTGAACAACATGCTCCTGAATGAACAGTGGGTCACAGAAGAAATTGAAAGAGAAATCAAAAGATTTCTGGAAATAAATGAAGACAACAACACAACATATCAAAACATATGGGATACAGCAAAAGCAGTGTTAAGAGGAAAGTGTATAGCAATTAGTGCCTACATCAAGAAATTAGAAAAGCACCAAGTAAATGAGCTATCAATGCATCTCAAAGATCTAGAAAAACTACAGAAACTGCAGCAAACCAAACCCAAAACAAGCAGAAGAATAGAAATAATTAAATTTAGAGAAGAAATCAACAAAATCGAATAAAAAAAACAATACAAAAGATCAACAAAATGAAGAGCTGGTTTTTTGAAAAGATAAGCAGAATTGACACATCATTTGCCCAACTAACCAAAAAATTAATAATCTCAATAAAATTAGAGATGAAAAAGGAGAATGTAACAACAGAAACCACAGAAATAAAAAGAATTATCTGAAATTACTACAAAGAGCTGCATGCCAACAAACTTGGAAACCTAAAAGAAATGGTGAGATTCCTGGACACATACAACCTACTTAAATTGAGCCATAAAATACAGATAACCTAAACAGACCCATAACCAAGATGGAAACTGAATCAGTAATAAAGTCCATCACCACAAAGAAAAGCCCAGGACTGGATGGCTTCATTGCTGAATTCTACCAGACATTTAAAGAACTAACTCTAATTCTTCTCAAGTTATTCAAAACAATTGAAAGGGAAGGCATCCTCACAAATTCTTTTTATAAAGCCAGCATCATCTTAATTCCTAAACCTGAAAAAGATGAAACAAAGAAAGAGAATTACAGGCCAATTTCCCTTAAGAACATAGATGCAAAAATCCTCAACAAAATTCTATCCAACCAAATCCAACAACACATCAGAAAGATCATCCACCTGGACCAAGTGGGAATTATTTATACCTGGTATGCAAGGATGGTTCAATATTCACAAATCAATCAACACGATACATCACATTAACAAACTGCTCAACAAAAATCATATGATTATCTCAATAGATGGAAAGAAAGCATTTGATAAAATACAACACCCTGGCCAGCACTGCAGCTCAATAGGATAATCCTCCACCTGCGGCACCAGCACACTGGGTTCTAGTCCCAGTTGGTCATAGATTTAGATATTTAATCCATGTTGAGTGGATTTTTGTGTAAGGTTTAAGGTAGTGTTCTTGATTAATACTTATGCATGTGGAAATCTAGTTTTCCCAGCACCATTTGTTGAAGAGACTGCCCTTGCTACAGGGATTGGTTTAGCTTTGGTCAAATATAAGTTGGTTGTAGATCTCAGTAGCCTAGTGAGCCGTGGCACTGGCCGAAAATGAATCTTAAGAATGGGACTGGCAAGGGAAGAGGCAGGAGGAGGAGGGGTGGGAGTGTGGGTGGGAGGGTGCGTATGGTGGGAAGAATAACTATATTCCTAAAGTTCTATGAAATTTGTATTCCAGGGCCAGCACTGTGGCTTAGCAAGTAAAACTACAGCCTGCAGTGTCAACATCCCATATGGGCACCAGTTCGGGTTCTGGCTGCTACACTTCTGATCCAGCTCTGTGCTATGGCCTGGAAAGCAGTAGAAGATGGCTCAAGTCATTGGGCGCCTGAACCCATGTGGGAGACCTGGAAGAAAAGCTCCTGGCTCCTGACTCCTGGCTTCAGATTGGCACAGCTCCAGCCATTGCAACCAACTGGGGAGTGAACCAGCAGATGGAAGACCTCTCTCTCCTCTCTCCTCTCCCTCTCTTTCCCTCCCCCCCCCCCTGTCGCTCCCCCTCTTCGCGGAGGAACGACACTAGACCCTGCGCTGTTCTTTCGTCTGCTCGGCCCTTCCCGGGTTTGCTGCTGGTCCTTCCCGGGTTGGCTGCCAATCCTTCCACCTCCGTGGAAAGGGCGGCTCCCCCTGCCACTTTCCCCACTTCCGCGGGGGAGCGGCACACTGCCGGCCGGCTCTCTCGGGGGCTGCTCAGATGTTATCCGGATGTTCCCTTTAGATGTTCCTCGTGCATGTTGTCTCTTTCCTCCTTTATAGTCCTCTTCCACCAATCCCAACTTTGCTACCCACACGCCGAGTATGCTGCTCTCCTCCAATCAGGAGCAGGATCAGCTCCTGCAGTTTATTGGTTGAACTGGAGGCAGCTGCGTAGAAGCTGTTTCCTCCTCTCCCAGCACCATATTGTGGGAGAGCAGATGCATAGAATAAGTCTTAATTCGAGTAACTTAGTCTAGTCCGAGTTGCTCCCCACATCTCTCTCTCTCTCTCTCTCTCTCTCTCTCTCTCTCTCTCTCTCTCTCCTCTCTGTGTAACTCTTTCAATTAAAATAAAATAAAACTTTAAAAAATCTGTATTCCTTAAAAAATAAATTAAAAATATTTTAATAAAAAAGAAAGTGATGCCCACCTCCAGCCATGCATTGTGTGGATACCAGAGGCAGGAACTGTACTGCCTGTATCCAAGACAGGAGGAATTAAGTCCATGGGAGGATGATGATGAAAGACATTGACAGCATATCACACTTCTGCAGATATGGGCTCTGGTGAGAAAAGTTATGAGACTTGACTCAAGACCATACCTCTGAGCACTGCTGGCCTTCACCTCTGCTCTTTGCCTGGGCTCAAGGCCTCCTCCATTTGGTTCCAGCCCACATTCCAGCCCCCATGTCCATCTGCCAGTCCTTCAGTCCCAGGCCAGGTTCCTAGTCCTCATGACATGATCCTAGACCCCAGTTGTGCTTAATCACTTTGTGTCCCAGGTACTTCCCTCCCACCTGGCTCCACTGGAACCCAGCCCTCCCTTCACCAAACCTTAAAAGCGCTGCTTCTATGCTTTGAGGTAGCCTTTGACCCCCTGCACTATAGACCCTGAGTGCTACATCTCACTCCCGCTGAAGGACTAGGTGCTCCAGTGGCAGGCAGCATCTATGAATGCAAAGTTGTAGCTTTCTACACAATGGGGCCTCTTAGTGTCCCCCCACACTCCTGTCCTCCTCCTGGGAGCCCACACTTGAAAGTCTTCCTGTGAAGTCCAGTTTGCTGACCCAAGTGTTGAGGATCAGGAATGCTCAGAAGAAGGGCAAGGCAGCTATTTTATTTGACTTAATTTGATTTTGCCAAGCTTGGTTTGGGGGTGGGCAGAAAAGCCAAAGGGCAAGAAACGATTTAGAGAAACAGGTGGTTGCAAGCACAGACTGGTACATGGCATGAAAGAAGGTGCTGAATGCCCCCAGGTCACATCAAGGCTTTCTGGGAGGCCCTGAGGATAAATGACAGCAGAAGCCAGGTCTGTGCAGCCCTGAGGGCTGTGTAGGGTCCAGGTGAACCAGCTGCCCTCACAGGCAAGGAAGAGTAGGTGTAGGATGGAGTAGATGCTGGGTCTGGGGAAGATGTGAGCCGTTTGATCCCGTTAATCCAGTCGACGAAGTAGGAGACCCTGGTGAAGACGCTGGGGTAGACAGGGTGCCGGCAGTCCAGACCCCAGCTGGCCAGTCCCACCAGCACCCAGGTGTTGGGAAGGTGGCAAACAAGGGGGCCCCCAGAATCACCCTGTGGAAAGAGAAGGGAGGTATCACTGGGGACTGAGCAGATTGGAGAAACCATGTGACAAGATCTGGGGATCTGTGACTGTCCCTCCACTGCAGGGCTCAATTGCAGCCACATCAGACCAGACTCAAAGGTGGGACTTTGGATTCAAACACCAACAAGCTCCTGAGCTGACCTTGATGGTGGCTGATCCCACATTTGAATCTATCAGCGGTTTTCTCCACCCACACTCTGCATGCCCACCGAGGACACTGCCAGAGGTCTGGAGGGATTGTTGTATGTACAGAGCCCGAGAGGAGGTGAGTGTGTGAGCACAGTGGCCAGCAACCGCCTCTGTACAAGGCCTAGATACTATAAACATGAGCTCCCTCCACCCAGGTCCCTTTCCTTTCTTGCTCTCTGGGCCTGCAGTGCTCCCTCAGCCTCTTAGCTGTGGATCTTTAGAAAACCCCTATGCCCAGGCCAGGTGCAGACAACCCACATCAGTGTGAAGGATCTCTAGAAAGCTGCTGTGGGGCACTGGAGTCATGAAATTCTGCCTGGGCAGGGTCATCTCATCAGAAGCCCTATTTCCTGGGCCAAAAGTAGGGCCAAAGAAAAGGTTTGCCCTCAGGATGGACAGCAGGGCTATGGCCAGACCATCTGTCCTTCTTTCCATTGTGCAGGTTGAACATTGGATCCTGGTGACAGATGCTGTTCTTGGGAAACTCAGGTAGACAGGAAAAGCACCTGCCCCAGGGCACTTACACCAACCAAGGAGCAGAACTTTTATATCAATGGTCACAGAAAGTCTCCCCAGCCACAACAGGAAAAAGGAAGCAGAACTGGACTGTGCCAGACCCATGGAAAGAGGATGCAGTTGGCACAAACAAGAAGGGAAAGGGAGGGGTGCACCAAGAAGGAGGGGGCCACTGAAGACCAGAGGCTTCCTACAGGTCAGTCCGACACTAGGCATGGGAAACCCAGCTGGTAGGCACCAGGTAGGTGTCGCTCCCCGTCTTCGTGGAGGAACGACACAGGACCCTGCGCTGTTCTTTTGTCTGCTCGGCCCTCCCCGGGTTTGCTGCTGGTTCTTCCCGGGTTGGCTGCCATCCCTTCCACCTCCGTGGAAGGGCGGTTCCCCCTGGCCACTTTCCCCACTTCCGCAGGGGAGCGGCACACCGCCAGCCGGCTCTCTCGGGGGCTGCACAGGTGTTCCTTCAGATAGATGTTCCTGGTGCATGTTGTCTCTCTCCTCCTTTATAGTCCTCTTCCACCAATCCCAACTCTGCTACCCACACGCCGAGTACGCTGCTCTCCTCCAATCAGGAGTAAGTCCTACAGTTTATTGGTTGAACTGGAGGCAGCTGTGTAGAAGCTGCTTCTCCCTTCTCAGCGCCATATTGTGGGAGAGCAGATGCATAGAATAAGTCTTAATTCCAGTAACTTAGTCTAGTCCGAGTTGCTCCCCACAGGTAGGGATGAGACCAATCAGACACCGGCACAGAGGAAAAGGTTAAGAGGCCATTGACAGGGAGAGAAAAGGGACACTGTGGTCACTTGATGGCCACCGCACTGTCCTCTTCCCCATCCCTGGGATTTGTGAATACACCACCTCGTGTGGGAGAAGAGACTCTGCACGTGGGATGGGGCCAAGGATTTTGAAAGCAGACAATGACCCTGGAGTAGGATGATGGGACCCATTCAACCCCATCATTGTTATTTGGGAAACAGGAAGGCAGGGGCTCGGAGGCAGAAAAGATATGAGAGCAGAAGCAGAGGCTGGATGGACGTGCTTTGAGAACAGAGGAAGGGGCTGTGGGGCAGGGCACGCAGCTGCCCTGAGGAGCTGGACAAGGCGGGAAGCAGAATCCCCACGACAGCCTCACTAGGAACAAGGGTGCCCACACCTCGATTTTGAACTTTGGCCTCCAGACCTGTAAGTCACTCAGTGTCAGCTGCTTCAGCCTCCAGGTCTGTGGTGACTTGTTACTGCGTGTGGGGGAATTCACACTCAGAGTCCTGCAAGTGGGACTGAGTCTTGGCTGCCCCTGCTGCTTTCCTCGGTGGCTCCCCTACCCTGAGTGCCCTAGCCCTCCTCACACGGTGCCACCACCCAGCTGTGAGGGCAGCGGGAGGCCTGACTGCACAGTGGTCACGGTCTGCTGTCTACTCCAGTCCTCGGCAACTAATGCATAGGAACCACTTGGTCACAAACACCACACTGGATTCTGGGCCAGTGGCAGAAGCACTGAAGGGAAACTCCTCAAGGCCACTGAGGAGCTCCAAGAAGACAGAGGAAGTCCCAATTCTCAGGACCCCATGCAGAGGGAGATTTGTTTGCATTAATGTAGACATAGGAAACTGTGTGTGTGTGTGTGTGTGTGTGTGTGTATGTGTGTGTGTGTGTGAAAGAGAGAGAGAGCACAAGCAATGGGTCATCACCGTGATTCCCACTATGGGTACAGGGACAGGTCTGAGACAGGCACTAAGAACAAGTGCAGCTCAGACACGGGGAGATGGACAAGATCTGGAACTGGAGCGCCAACACTTGTTAAGCAATGTGCTTACTTTTCTGTAGGAACCTTAAGACGTGGAGGCTGGAAGCAAGCCCATTTCCAGGTGAGGAAACGTGGCTAAGGTCACAGTGCAGGCGGATGACCGATTACAGACTGCAGCCTGGCCTGTCCTGGCCCACAGTGTGAGCACTGAGTCACCCCACAGCACGTCTCTCCTCAGAGCTGTTTGGCACTCTGGGTAGGGCGGGTGCAATTTAGGGCAGAGCAGGGAGCCCTGGGGAGGAGGTGGGGACCAGGTCAGGCAGGGGAGGAATCCTGAGGGTTCTCAGAGACAGGCAGTGGTGACGGATGGGGTAAATAAAGAAGGAGGGAGGGCAGGGGTGTTTGCCTGGACTCTCAGGAGTCCAGCTCAGCGGTTTCCCTGGCCTAGGGAAGGAACAACAGGAGGGGAGGGTTGTGGGTGCATGACGGTGTGCCCATCAGGTGCACAGTCAAGGGCACTGGCCCTGAGACACCACGACATGGCCTTTTCAGGAGAAGGCAGGTGCAGGGCCACGCTGGAGAGGAGGTCCAGGCCCTAGCACTGCACTCAGCAGGCCCCTTGCTCTACCTGTGGGTGAAGCAGACTCTCAGGAGGTGGGCCAGGTGAGACAGCCTGAAAGAAGCAATGAGGGGGCACTGTGGTGTAGCAGGTAAAGCCATCACCTGCAGCGCTGGCATCCAGTATGGGCACTGGTTCAAGTCCCAGCTGCTCCACTTCCTATCCAGTTCTCTAATATGGCCTGGGAAAGCAGCAGAAGATGGCCCAAATTCTTGGGCCCCTGCACCTGCGTGGGAGACCTGGAAGAGGCTCCTGGCTCCTGGTTTCAGATTGGCACAGCTCTGGCCATTGCAGCCAATTGGGAAGTGAACCAGCGGATGGAAGACCTCTCTTTGTGTGTGTGTGTGTGTGTGTGTGTGTGTGTGTAACTCTTTCAAGTAAAATAAATAAATCTTTTTAAAAAAGAAGAAGAAGAAGAAGAAGCAATGAGGGGTGTAGGGACATGGAATCAACAGACCTGGAACCTCCTCCCACCAGGAGGGGCAGGGAGCTGAGGGCTCCCCTTCCAGCTCATCCCCTTCACTGAACAAAAATGAGAACTGAATTGCCAATGAGCCATTCCCACTGCCAGGGTGACTCAGTGCTCAGAACGGGGCAAGAAACCCCAGCCTCTAGGTTTCAATCTGTCATTCTGCTAACATGATGATCTTAGCTAAGTGTATTCAGTTTCAAAACCCTGTCAAAATTAGGTGCTATGAACTAGGTGATTTGGAAATAAGAGAAACTGCTTCTCATGGCTCTGGAAGCTGGAAGTGAAAACATTGAGGTGTTGTCAATGTCGTGCTGCCTCTGAAGGCTACTGGAGGACCTCCCCCACCTCTTCCTGCTTCTCTTGATCTTTGATGTTTCCTGGCTTCTAGCTGCATCACTCCAACCTCTGCCCATGTCTCCATGTGTGCCTCTATGGATGCTCTTTTATTTTTTAATTGCTGTATTTATATTGATGTGAAAGGCAGAGAGGGAGAGGGAGAGAGACAGAGACAGAGAATGACAGAAAGACATCTTCCATCCATTGGTTCACTCCCCTAAAACTCTAGAAAACTAGGGATGGGCCAGGCTGAAGGTAGATTATGGGAACTGAATCTGGGTCTCTCACATGAGCGGCACGGACTCAACTACTTCAGCCATCACTGCTGCCTCTCAGGGCACACATTAACAGGAAGCTGGAATGACAATCAAACCTAGGCACTCTGATATGGGATGTGGGCACCCCAAGTGACCTCGTAACCAGTGTATGATGTGCCTGCCCCTGCCCTCTCTTCCCATAAGGGCTTCAGTCATTGAACTTAGGGGCCACAATAAAGGTGGTTTTGTCCTGAGATTCTTGATGAAATACTTCTATGAAGACCCAGTTTTCAAATGAGGTCGCATTCTGAGGTTCTCAGTGGACCCACCACAAGATCCTTTCAACAACCATGTGAGGGAGGCTCCAGAATCCCCCACTACAGAAGACAATGCCAGCTCGGAAGACCACGAGAACCCACAGTGCAAGCCCAGGGGACAGAATACAGTCTTTGATCCCAGGCCCCTAAGATTTCTCCACACACACTGCCATGTATAGAACAGCTCAGGAGACTGGACCACATGGTCACCATAGCTGGGCCCAGACTGTAGCACTCACTTCTGCCTACTCACTTTCTGTCTCTGGGCCTTAGTTTTTACAGACAGCCCATACATCTAACAGTGGAGTTATATCCAGAAAACACAAAGAGCTGCCACAAGAAAAATCAGATAACTCCTTGGAAAAATAAGAGCTTTAGAAAAATCTGGAAGGGAAATTTCACAGAAGACATCCAATGAAAATAAAGTTTATTAGTCATCAGGAAAATGCAAGTTAAAATCGTAAATTATCATATACTCCCAAAAATGGCCAAAATGAGAAAAGATGGAAAATGCCAAGTGTTGGAGAACACACGGCCTCTCGTTCAGGGCTGTGTGCTAAGCTGAGAGGAAGGCAAACACACACCCCTTTCCATCCAGCAAGGCTTTCTCATGGCCAAATAGGAAATGCACCATGGAAGAAACAACGCTCATCTGTGCTACAAAGACAAATACAAAATGTGCATAGCTCTGCTGCTCAAAATATGGCCAACTTAAAGACTATTCAAATAGCCCCCAAGCATGGAAGTGGTCATAGAATTCATTCTCACAGCAGCACACAATCGAGCAATGAGAATGAATGCATCATAACCATATGTACGTCATGTGGGAATCTCACAAATGTAACATTAAGACACAAGAGTGCCAGCTGTACATTCCATTGCTATGAAGTAGGATCTAACTGGAGGTGTTTGAAGTGATATTGGTGGATACCCTTGAACATCAAGACAATAGGTTATGAAGTGGGGCTTCTGGGGGTGCTGGCAACACGTTTTGTGAGTGTGGGAAAGGTTATCAAACTACACACTTACAAACCACATATTCGTTTTGTTATGTCATACTTCCATAAGAAGTTTAAAATCTGCCATGAAAATGGATGCTGTTTGCGGGAACTTCCAGCAGGTGCGCTCTTGCTGGGATGAGCCCAGGAAGGGGTTACTCGGGGGGGAAACCGCTGAGGAATGGAGCCCGAGGAAGACATGCAGAGGGAAGGAAACTTGGAGGGCAGGGGTCCTCACAAGGAGAGCAGATGAAACAGAGACCCCTCGGGGAAGAACAGAAGGGGCCTTACTCACACGGCAGATGGACTTTGCTGTCGAGGAGTTCCCCACGCAGACCATCTCTTCATGTATGTAGTACTTGTCTGAGTCAGTTCTCTGCCCATAGAGTAAGTTACATAACCTGTTCTCAAGGAGGCCCACCTCACTCTCCTGGAGATTGAAAGGAGGTGAAAGACGCTCTGCCAAAAAAAAAAAAAAAAAAAAAAAAGCACAGGCGGTCAGTGACGTGTGCTGAGGCTTCACCAAGTCACCCTGACCTACCCTCCTCTGAGCCACACCCTTTCCGACTGCTCACCGTGACCCTCACACAGGGATCTCCTCATAACATTGCTTAAAAACCGCCTCACTCTCCCACCCATCCTTGAAGCTCTTCTCCTATCTCTCTAACCTTTCCAGCGTCTCATCCAATTCCCTTCCCCTCTCTTAACACCTCCTCTAAATCCCACCACACACGGCCCATTCAGTGAGGATTAGCAACCATTCACTGACCCACTCATCCTCTCATCAATCACCCAATTCCTTCCCCATCCAATGCTAACCTTTCTTCCACCTCTTCATCCACCATCAGCCCCCACCCTCTCATTTACACCTCCAACCATTGACATATCCATCTTCTTTCACATCACCAGTTATTCTCTTATGCTTCCATCCATGTGCCTGTCCATACAACCTTGCATCAATTTCTCCATCACTCACCCACCAATCTGCCCCTCCACCAGTCAACACATCCAACCATACTACCCATCCATCCACTCACCCATCCTTTTATCCATACCTCTTCCCACCAAAACCTCACACATACACACACACATACGTGACCCACCTCTCCACTCACTCAATCATCTATTCATCTATCCACATGAGAAGCATCTTTGGGGCACTAATGATAGACGGGAACATTTTTAGGTCAGACAGTAAGCATGTAAAACATACATTGTATTATTTTACATCTATTAAGTGGTATGAAGAAAATAAAATGTGGAGATGTGATAACTGGAGATACTCATTTTAGCTCAAGGATTAACAAAAACCCCTCAGCAGAGGATCTGGATTATAAAATAAAGAAGAAACTAATTCTGCAAACATTGGAGGAGAGGGAAAGTTAGGCCAGTAAAGCAACAAAGCTGGAGACACTGAGATGGGAATGGGGTTGGCATATTGATGAAACAAGAGGGCCCTGTGACAGGGATGGGGTGCAAGAGGGGTGTGATAGGAGAGGATGGATCAGGGTGCTGACAGCATGCAAGGCTTACAGCCAACGTAGGAAGTGTGGGTTTTATTCTAAGTGTAAATGAGAAGGTAGTGGAGAGTAGGGAACAGGGAACAATGGGGACTTCTGTTTGAAAAGTAAGACTCTGTTACATCTGTGTGGATGCTGAGAGACTGGTCCAGGAGCTGCAAGCCAGAAATGATGGACTACCCTGGCAGGGAGGTAGCAGTCAGAGGAGTACCTACATGGTTCCACAGCCCTGGGTGAGGACTGGGATATTAAAACAGGTGTGCTCACCAGGGATCATCCTCCCCTCAAGGATAAACCTCTGTGTGTGTGTCTGTGTGTGTGTGTGTGCATGTGTATGATGAGGGAGGGTTGTCATCTGATTAGGGAGTGCTTCTGATTATCAGGCTATGGCAGGATCCAGCCCAAGCACCACTCAATGAAGACAAGTTCTGTCCAAAGACCTGTAGCATCTCTTTTGAGAAACACTATAGCAAATTATGATGCTATACAGAGTTACAAGGATATGTTCTAATCCACATTACTATTATATCTAAGCATTTTCCCAAAGAATAAACACTCATTCGTTAATAAACTCTGCTACCCATAAGACTTTGTGGACATTTCTCTTCCTTCAATCAATCAAGCAAACAACCAAAACTGTCTCCTCTGTTCAGTTCACCTAACAAGACTATGAAGCAGACAGCCAACGCAGGTTAGAAGAGCAAGGCAAGGTTGAGAGGGGTTAAACATTCCAAGGTCTTGATCATTTTAACTATGTCATGATGCCTCATAGGACAGGATACTTTCTTTCCACTTTTCCCCCCAACACCTTCTACAACAAGGGAAAAGCAAGGTGTTTGGTGGTGACCCGGAATGGGCGAGAGGCAGCAAGTCATCTCAGATCCATGACTGATTAAAACATTGAATGTATGACAACAAAGATTAGGATTCTTGATTGCAGTGGTACAAGATTCCTGGACTTCCAGAGCCTGCGTCCAGGGTTTCTGAAGGCCAGAAGGACCCTCCCTGGTTCAGTCCTCATCTTACGGGTCATGGAATTGATGCTCCGAGTGCGAACATCCAGCAGCTTCCGAAGCCAGCATGGGCCTCCTGGTGGGGCTGAACTATTCCTGCTTTATTCCCTGCACCACACTCACCTCTTTCCTGCTCACTCCCCTCCCACAGCCTCCCGCCTCCTCACACCCACTCACTCTCCTCAGTGAGCATTCCCCAGCCAGTTATCCAACAGGATGTGAGACTGGACAGCTGCACATCTGGGGCTGGGAGGCAGACAGGGACAATGGAGGAGGTGAAGTTCACAGGCAGGTGCAGCTGCAACATTGCAATGTCACTCCCAAACGAGTGAAGCTTCTCAAAGTCTGGGTGCGTGAGGATCCTGCTCACGGACATCTTCTGGGTGTGCTGGGTTTGCTGGTACAGCTGGGTGTTTCCCAACAGAATCTTATAGTCCCCAAGAGCCTTCGATTTGCTGGAGGAGGAAGGCCATCATCACCATCATCTCCGAGTTTGGGTCCAGCATGCTCTTTCTGCACCTTCTCACCGCCCACACCTCTATGTGTCCCTGTACCCCACCATTACACTAAGCAGCTTGTGTCTCCTTTCATAGCTGTCAGGAGCTTTCTTTCTCAGGCTCAATGGATTGTTTTTAAATTTTTTTTTATTTACCCGAAAGTCAGAGCCACAGAGAGGGAGAGACAGAGAGATCCTCCACCCACTGGTTCACTCCCCAAGTGGTCCAACAGCCAGGGCTGAACCAGGCTGAAGCCAGGAGCTAGGAACCTCATCCAGGTCTCCCATGTAGGTGGTAGGGGCCCAAGCACTTGGGCCACCCTCTGCTGCCTTCCCCAGGCCCCTAGCAGGGAGCTGAATTGGACGTGAAGCAGCCGGGACACAAACCAGCTCTCATACAGGATGCTGGAGTTGCAGGCAGCAGCTTTACCTGCTGTGCCACAGCACCAGCCCCCTGATGGATGCATTACAATCTCAGCACATAAGGTTTCCCACCAACACTCTAAAATCAGGGGAGTATACAATGCAGGCGCTGGAAGGGGCCTTCACAGGTTCATCAAATCAAGCCCTTTTATTTTATACACAGTAGCTCTGCCCCAACCCCCACTCCAGGGTGGCCCTTCCAAAGCTCCCTAACACCCACCTGCTGGCCAACCCTTCCTGCCCCCTGCCAGAGCTACTTCTCCACTTGGAGGTAAAGACTCATGTAGGATTTGTGAAATGTGCAGAGCATGAAGGCTGCTCTCCTTGCTCCTCAACATACGGATGAACCACGCCACTGGGGTGGCTTTGTTCTCACAGCTCGTCCACCTGGAAGGCTCCCTCACACTCCACACACCCAGCCCTTCCTTCTGGCAGCCCTGCAGACCCTCAGCCCTCCCCCAGAGTCCGTGGCTTGGGCTGGGATGTCCCCATCCCCCTGGATCCCTCCATATCTGTCTAGAATCAGAGCAGAGTCAGGCAAAAATCAGGCTCCCCACTGTCCACACTGTTCTCCAGGTCAGGGAGGCCCACACCTCCCAATCGTGCATCCTGGCACACGGGGACAGTGGAACCCATGTCACCTCCCAGGCACTCAGTTCATAGAAGTGACAAAAGAATGGCCCAGCTGCAGGCTTTCCGTGGCTGCTGCCTTGAGCGTGACCCACAAGGGTGTAGGCGATGGTAAGGAAATGCTCTGGACTTCTGATGGCCAAGACGAGCATGGCCACTGCTCTGAGGGCCCACATGGGTTGGGAACAGACACAGGGGCTGGGGTTTCTGCTGGAGATGAGCACAACGGATGAGCGGGAGGCTCATGGAGGGGGCGGTGGGGAGAAGAGAGCAGAGGGAACTGTGGGTCAGAGGCCGACACAGTGCAGGTTGTTTGGCATCTGGCTGCTCAGAAACAAGGCATTGTGGCATAGGGATTAAGCCAGAGACTGTGACGTGGGCATCCAGATGGGCACCAGCTCAAGTCTCGCCTGCTCCACTTCTGATCCAGCTCCCTGCTAAGGCACCTGGAAAAGCAATGGAAGTTGGCCCAAGTGTGTGGTCCCCCGCACCCCCATGGGAGACCTGGATGAAGCTGCTGGATCCTGGCTTTGGCCTGGCCCAGTCCCAGGGTTTACAGCCATTTGGGAGTGAACCAGTGGACAGAAGATCTCTCTGTGTCTCTCCCTCTCTAACCCTGCCTTCCAAATAAATATATACTTTTAAAAGAGAACAAAGCTCAGAGGACAAAGGTATGGGACCCCTGCCCGTGCTCTCCTCCCCCTCTTTCTTCTCCCTCCCCTTGGGGCCCCATGGAGGAGGACTCACTTCAGGAAGCAGTGGGCAGCAGAAAGCAGCCAGCGGCTATCAATGAGGACGGCTCCGCAGAGGTGCACGCTGTGGTAGAGCAGGCTGGCCTGCCATGGCCACCGGGCAGCCGCCGCGTCTTGGCCACCATACAGCTTTCCTGCCATCTTGTGTTTCCCACACACTGCAGAGACACCCCACCCCCACCCCCCATTAGAGACACTGGACTGCTCATGAATGCCACTCTCCAGAGGCGACCTCTCCCCAGTTTCACAGGTGGAAAGACCATGGCCGGCAACAACTTCCGTAACCAAAATGACCGAGGGCTGCCGCCACCTCCACACTCGGGGGTGCTGTCAGAGACCAGGTGGCCCAGGCGCTGAGCAAGCTCTGTGGGAATGAGGACCCAGGGGCACGGGGATGCTGGGGCAAGAGTAAAAGTGCAGCCACAGCAGTCCCTGCTTAGAGGTCTGCAAGGGCTGCTGGGCTGGGGGTCGGGCCCAGGACTTCACTCCCTCCATGCTTCCTTTGAAGGTCACACACACAGTGAAGGCCTCACAGGCTGTGAGCCATACTGGCTCAAGACCACGGCTTCTCAGCTGCTGTTCCCCCTCCATCCTGCCCCAGCATCCCAGGAAGGCAGGCCTGCAAGCAGGAGTCTGTGATGCCCAGTGACCTGGGGAAAGTGGCTCTACTTCTCTGAACCCACAAGGCTAAATGGATGGCCTGGGGCTAGTGGGGAAACACTTTGCTCAGATGTTCACACCAGGGAGGGGAGCCGTGCGCCAGACCCCTCAGTGGCCATGCCCTTCTCCCTGGTCTCTGCTGTCCAGGCCTCAGTGGGGACACAGGGGACCCCTGGGCCCACCTCCTCAGGGCCCTGAGTAGCCCTCTGGGAGCTTTCTCTCCACCCACCCCAGGGCCAGGTCTCGGCCATTTTTCCAGTTCTGGGGTTCCACCCCGGGTATCGGGGGCCTCCCATCCAAGAAAGGTCTCCTCCAGAGTGGGGAGCCCGACTCACCTCTGCTGATGTCATCTCGGGGACTACCTGTTTGGGAGGGGCCAGAGCGGACATTTCGGGTGTCCTCTGGTGCTGGCTCCGCCCCCCAGGCTTCAAACGGACCTTGGGCCCCGCCCACAGAGCCCTGGGGCCCACCGGCTGCCAACTCCCCACCGTTCTCTGTCCCTTGGCTTCCCCTTGTAGTATCTGAAGCCCGTGGGAGGCCAGGGGCCCCCGGCTGCCGGGTAGCAGCGGCCTTGGCGCTCAGGAGAGGCAGCGGAAGCAGCAACAGCAGCAGTGACCAGAGCAGGGACCCTGGTCGCCTTCGGGAGCGCGCAGCTCCTGCGTCTGTCCTGGATGCCATGCCGGGACATGGAGGGTGGTGAGCAGGGCCTGACCCCACTGTGACCCCGCCATGACCCCGATCCCGGGGAGGACCTCAGCCCACCCTGACCTCAGCGCTGCATAGGCCCTGACCCTAGCCTGAGACCAGGACGGTCCTGAAGGTTACTGAGGGAAGCCCTGACCTCATGTCCAGACAGACCCTAACCCCAGGCCCTGAGCCCTCCCATGCCCAGACTCCAACCCAATCCCATCAAATCCCAAATATTTTAGAGTGTAGAAGACACTCCGTCTTTTTCGAATGCGTGGTTTCTCCACAGAGTGGCGGGAAGGGAGAAGAATCAAGTTTCATGGGCATGCTCCTAGATGCTACCCCAGATGCGATGTCCTGAATTATTTCTTTAGGAGTGAGAGTCTGTCATTTTACAGTCACTCCTCATCACTAGACTGGCAACTTCAGTCTGCAGGGAAAGGAAGGTGTTCACCTGAGTTAAGGGAACTGACTGCACACCCGAAACACTAGAATGTCAATTTAATCATCGCTGTTGTTATTAACGACACTGGGGGTCACACAGCCTTACTTCTTCTTTAAGAATTTATAGCTCAAAACTTTTAAAAATTGTTCTGAGAGTGGCAAACTTTACCAGCATTAATAAGAATTTATATTTTGGATATAAATCCAAAAGACACGGCTCAAAGAGATGCCTGATCCACCATGCTTACAGCAGCACTGCTCACAATTGCCAGGATATGAAATCAACCAAGGTGTCCATCATCAGATAAATGGATAAATATGGAGACTGGAAGAAGAACTGATAAATATTGTAAAAAGAGTCATAAGATTGGCCGTGAAGCTTAGGTGAATACAATGAGGGCCATAATAAATGAATTCAGATTGTGATCTCTATGAAGGCTCTACTGAGATTTCTACAATAGGCATATGATAACACTAATTTTGACTCCGTGAAGCGGATCCCTGAGGGAGATACAGATTTGAATAGTTTAGGGATTTAGGTGAGGAAAGAGCCATGGAGTGGATAAAAAATCAAAAGAAAGCATGTTAAAGAAAATTAGAGATCATAATAAAGGTATTAAATAAGAAAAAGGAGCCCATAAGATACTGAGGACTGCCAGAAATAAATTTAAACCATAAAGAGATTAAACCAGGTAACCATATAAGATTTCTTGTTAACATCTTAAAACCATTAGTTGTGGGGCCAGCACTATGGCGTAGCAGGTAAAGCCACCGTCTGCAGTGCTGGCATCCCATAACGGCACTGGTTCTAGTCCTGGCTGCTCCTCTTCTGATCCAGCTCTCTGCCCTGGCCTGAGAAAGCAGTGGAAGATGCCCCAAGTGCTTGGGCCCCCTGCACCCACGTGGGAGACTGGGAAGAGGCTCCTGGCTCCCTGTTCGGATTGGCCCAGCCAACTGGGGATGGAAGACTTCCCTCCCTCCCTCCCTCCCTCCCTCTCTCTCTCTCTCTCTCTCTGTCTGCCTCTCTCTAAACTCTGCCTTTCAAATAAATAAATAAATTTTTTTAAAAAAAGCAGTATTGGCATCTTCTTTACAGGCCATAAAATTCATTCATCACAAGTGAGCAAGTTAATGATTATATTAAGTTTACAGAATTGTGTAAGAGTCATCAAATTTGCAGTTAATCTCCCCTCTTTACCTTACCCCTAGATAACCCAGATGGATCTCCTTCATATCTCTCTGAATTTGTGTTTTCTGAACATTTCATATGAATAGAAACATGCAGTACATAGGTTTGCATGTCTGGATTATTCCATAATGTTTTTTGAAGTTCATATATACTGTCTCACATGGCATTATTTTAAGCCCTCTTATTCCATTGCAAGATTGTGACTCAGTTTTTGAGTTTTTGTATTCTAGGATGTTTCACATTTTGTCTATATTTACCAGTTGATGGATATGTATTTTTGTAGTTTGATTATTATGAACAATGCTGATATAAATATTTTTGTACAAGTCTCTGTGAACATAGAAGTATGTTTTTATTTCTCTTAGGGAGAGTCCTGGAACTGAAACTAATGGATCATATGCTAAGTATATGATTAACATTTTGTAAATTTCCAAACTATTTTCCAAATAGTGTATCACTGTACATTTCCACGACCATGTACAAAGATTCCACTTTTTTACACTCCTTCCTAATATTGGTGTAATCTCTTAGATTTCTTCTAAAAACTAAAAATAGTCCTGCCATATGACCCAGCAATCCCACAACTGGGTATATATCCAAAATACATGAAATCACTGACTCAAAGTGATGCCTGATCTACCATGCTTATAGCAGCACTGTTCACAATTGCCAGAATACAGAATCAACCAAGGTGCCCATCATCAGATAAATGGATAAAGAAAATGTAATACACATATATTATATATATATATATATATATATATATATATATATATATTGGAATACTATTCAACCATTAAAAAGATTAAAATCCTGTCATTTGCAGGAAAATTGGTAGAACTGCAGGACATCATGTTGAATGAAATAAAGATAAAAAGGTAAATATTTATGTTCTCTCTCATGTGAGGAAGCTAAGAAAACTCAATCCAAGCACAGAATATTGATTGCCAGCGCCGCGGTTCACTAGGCTAATCCTCCGCCTTGCAGCGCCGGCACTCCGGGTTCTAGTCCTGGTTGGGGCGCCGGATTCTGTCCCGGTTGCCCCTCTTCCAGGCCAGCTCTCTGCTGTGGCCAGGGAGTGCAGTGGAGGATGGCCCAAGTGCTTGGGCCCTGCACCCCATGGGAGACCAGGATAAGTACCTGGCTCCTGCCATCAGATCAGCATGGTGCGCCGGCCACAGTGGCCATTGGAGGGTGAACCAACAGCAAAGGAAGACCTTTTTCGCTCTCTCTTTCTCTCTCACTGTCCACTCTGCCTGTCAAAAAAAAAAAAGAATATTGATTACTAGAGTAGGAAGCACAGGAGGAATAAAAGGAGTTTCAATTTTAAAAAAATAGGGGATGTTGGGTGTAGTTCATTGATTGTGATAAATACACTAATATGAGATTTTAATAATAGGACAAGCGAGATGAGAGGCATATGGAGATTCTTTGTATTACTACTTCACAATTTTTGTTTTGTAAATTCAAAATTTTCTGAAAAAAAATTCTCAAAAACCCATTGGCTATTAGCACATTTTTTTCTACAGTTTATCATTTTTTTCTTGTATGGATCCTACTTCTAATGTCATACCTAAGAAGTCACGAAGATTTTTTTGCCATGTTTTCTTTGAGAAGTTTTAAGGGATAGCTGCTAGGATTAGGTCTATAATCAATTTTAGTTAATTTTTGTATTATGGTTTTTTTTTATTTTATTTCTGAATATTCACCTGTCTCAGCACCATTTGTTGGTTATAAAAATAAAAGACTAGCCTTTCTGCCACTGAATTATTGGAATATTTGTTGAAAATCAATCAACAACAACATGTAAGGAATTATATCTGAACTTCCGGTACTGTCCCATTGAATTATATGTCTATCCATGTGTTAGAAACCTAAAATCTGGACAAACAGTAAATTTTGAAATAAGGTAGTGAAAGTTCCCCATCTGTACTCTTTTCAAAACTTTTTAGGTTGTTTTAGGTCCATAACTTTTTTTGTAAACTTCAGAATCAGCATGTCAATTTCTATCCCAAAACTGCTGGGACTTTGACAGGTTATGAACTGGATTTATAGATTAATTTGAGAAGAATTTCCATCAGTAATATCAAGTCACTAATCCATGTACAAGGAAGATTTCCCCATTTATTGATCTCTAATTTTTATCAGGTACATTTTTAAATTTTCAGTGAACAAATTTTGAATTTTGCTTACATTGATTTCTAAATACTTGACATTTTTCGTTCTATTGTGAACAAAATTATCTTCGTTGATTTTATTTTTTAGATTTATTTATATTATGTGAAAGGCAGTGTGACAGACAGAGGGAGAGACAGAGAAACAGAATGATCTTTCATCACCTGAGTCAACCCCCAAAGTCCCACACAGCCAGAGGTTGGCCAGGCCAAAGCCAGGAGCCAGGAACTACATCTGGGTGTCCTATATGGGTGGCAGGAACCCATGTGAGCCATCATCCACTGTCTCCCAGGTGCATTAGCAGGATACTGGGTCAAAAGCAGCAAGTAGCCAGGACTTGAACTGGGTATTCCAATATGGGATGTGGTCATCCCAGGTGGCAGCTTAGCCTGCTTACAATGTAATGCACCCCCTGTTAATTTTATTTTCATTTCTTTGACTGCTAGTACACAGAAATATAATTGATTTTTGCATGTAATATTTTTCCCATGACCTTGATAAACTTTGTTTATGAGTTCTACTCTTATTTGGTGGGTTCATTCTGATTTTTCTACATATAGGATCATGTTCTTTTTTTCTTTTTAAGTCTTTTTATTAGCATATATATCAACTTGATATTTTCACTGAGTTTGGTGATCGTACAAAATTAAGTTCATTCAAACCAATTTAAATATCTTAAATGTGGCTTATTTTAGGAAAAGCAAAAGAAAGTATACAATCTTTGGAGATCAATAAAAGAGGAAGAAAGATAATTAATTTTTAAGAACTTATTTGCGGGGGTGGAGCCAAGATGTCGGAATAGTGAGGGCGCACACCGATAGTCCGGGAAAATTTAGTTTAATAAAAGGGGAGTTACGGTAGCCTCAGAAAAAAGAACCAGGAAAATATTGCAGAGGAAACTCTTCTGGATCGAGTGGCTGTGAATCGGAGGACCTACTGGGAGAACAAGGTCACCCACTGCTTGGAAGCCGAGCCGCGGGACCGAGCCGCGGAAGCCGCAGGGTCTGCGCGCCAGTGCTCGAAGGGGAGTGCATGCCACACAGACAACAGCGGGGAGACTTGGGACGTCCAGGGCTCCGAGTCCACACATTGGCGCTGGAAGGGTGTGGGGAGCAAACCGGACTAGACTGAGTTACTGGAATTAAGACTTATTCTATGCATCTGCTCTCCCACAATATGGCGTTGGGAGAGAAGTAAACAGCTTCCGCACAGCTGCCTCCAGTTCAACTAATAAACTGTAGGACTTGCTCCTGATTGGAGGAGAGCAGCGTACTCGGCATGTGGCGAGCAGCGTACTCGGCGAGTTGGGATTGGCGGAGGAGGACTATAAAGGAGGAGAGAGACGGTATGCACCAGGAACATCTAAGGGGAACATCTAGCTGAAGGAACACCCGTGCAGCCCCCGAGAAAGCCGGCCGGCGGTGTGCCGCTCCCCTGCGGAAGTGGGGAATGTGGCTAGGGGGAACTGCCCTTCCACGGAGGTGGAAGGGATAGTAGCCAACCCGGGAAGAACCAGCAGCAAACCCGGGGAGGGCCGAGCAGACAGAAAGAACAGCGCAGGGTTCAGTGTCGTTCCTCCACGAAGAGGGGGAGCGACATAATGGTGCCGTGACTCGGATATGAAGCCTAGCCAGGGTTTAGTGTCGTTCCTCCGTGAAGAGGGGGAGCGACATAATGGTGCCGTGACTCGGATAAGAAGCATAGGCAGGGTTCAGTGTCGTTCCTCCACGAAGAGGGGGAGCGACATAATGGTGCCGTGACTCGGATAGCAAACTTAGGAGGGAAGAAATGACTCGGATAGGAAACCTAGGTCGGATAGCAAACTTAAGAGGGAAGAAACGGGAAGAACTGGGAAAATACCGGAGAGAGAGACTAGCAAACAGCCTAGGGAAAAGCCGGATGAAAAGGGTGCCGGAAGAAGCTATTGAAAGCCTAGGCATAGATTCGGATACAGACTACGGGGGGAAGCTGGGAGAAATCTCTAAGGTCGAAAGCGAAAGTGAAAGCTAGAACAAACAGACTCGGATGCGGACTGTGGGGAGAGGCCAGGAGAAATGAGGGAGGAGTATTGTTGGAGGAAAGCTTGGGGAAACATACCGGGTGGAGAAAAATGTTAGGGAAATTGAAGCCGCGGGGGGCAGGCCGAGGCGGACACGAAAGCCACTTTGGGATTCTCAAGTTAGCCCGGGAATAGGGGGCGAAAAGTTGAAACCAGAAGCTGAAACGTAAGCCAGATTGGGATCCGTCTGATTAGCCCGGGGAGCAAAGGACGGGAAGCCAGATCGTGGGGCGGAGACGTATGCTGGGTTGAATTCGCCAGGCTAGCCCGGGGAACTTAGATTGAATGCTAGTGGCGGACACGTAAGCTACGCTGGGTGACTCGCGGAGGCTGCTGCACGCAGACAGAGCGTGCGGGGCTCAAGTAGATAGGGAACGGGGCTGGCGCGAGGCCGTGGTGCAGACGCGAAGGGCGTGGAGACGGCGGAGCGCGCAAAGCCAAGCCGCGCAAAGCCGAGGCGCGGGCTGAAGCGGCTCAGAGCCGGCGGGGCGAGGCGCCGGGAAGCTGCGCGGAGCCGTGAAGCTGCCGGCAGGGCGAGGCGCCGGGAAGCTGCAGGGATAAGAGAAACAGAAGTTTAGAAGCAAAGTGAGAGAAATAGGAATGCTGGAAGATAGAAGTAAAATGGGAGAAATAGGAATGCCCGGAGATAGAGAAATAGAGAAATAGAAAGACCTCCCTACAACACTGCAATGTGAGAGCTTGGATTCGGTCTGCCTGATTAAGTGAGGCGATGAGCACGATGAGCACCTGCGGCGGCTAGCAGCTTATGCGCCGCAGGTCACCGAAGACAGGCACGAATTAACATCAGTAAGGCCTCCCCACAAAAAGGCAATGAGAAGGCTTGGATTCGGTTTGCCTGATAGAGCTTGTAAGCCCCTGCAGGCAGAGCAGAGCATGCGCTGCAGGGCACCGAACACAGGCACGCATCAGCGCCTAAAAACCTCCTCACAACATGGCGAAGAGAGGACCCGGATTCGGTTTGCCTGATTGATAGGACTTGTAAGAGCCTGTGGCAACTCTAGCAAGTAGAGCAGAGTGTGTGCCGCGGGACACCGAAGACAGGCGCGTATCAACACCAAAAATAAAAAGAAAGGGGGATCTGTGGGGAGCAAACCGGACTAGACTGAGTTACTGGAATTAAGACTTATTCTATGCATCTGCTCTCCCACAATATGGCGTTGGGAGAGAAGTAAACAGCTTCCGCACAGCTGCCTCCAGTTCAACTAATAAACTGTAGGACTTGCTCCTGATTGGAGGAGAGCAGCGTACTCGGCGTGTGGCGAGCAGCGTACTCGGCGAGTTGGGATTGGCGGAGGAGGACTATAAAGGAGGAGAGAGACGGTATGCACCAGGAACATCTAAGGGGAACATCTAGCTGAAGGAACACCCGTGCAGCCCCCGAGAAAGCCGGCCGGCAGTGTGCCGCTCCCCTGCGAAAGTGGGGAATGTGGCTAGGGGGAACTGCCCTTCCACGGAGGTGGAAGGGATAGTAGCCAACCCGGGAAGAACCAGCAGCAAACCCGGGGAGGGCCGAGCAGACAGAAAGAACAGCGCAGGGTTCAGTGTCGTTCCTCCACGAAGAGGGGGAGCGACAGAAGGGGAGGTGAGCTCAATAACCCGAGACATTGGTGGGGAAACGGGGGTCAGAATCTAGAGGGGGGCCGGAAAGTGCAGCAAACTCACTACCGGAAAGAAGGAAAAAAAAAGCTTGGGGATTTCTCTTCCCCCTAACCTTGCAAAGGTTGCAAGGCTGCAAGGCTTGAAGAATTCGCAAGAGACAAAGAGCAGGCCCCCTCTCTGGATTTACATATCAACGGGGAAGAGCTAAGGAACTGAGTCACTACAATTCAGTAGCCTAGGCAACCCAGTGGGAGTCCAGAGGAGCCTAAACAGACTCTGTGGGTAGAAGCCAGAGACTGGAAGCGAAATACCATCAATTCTGCAAAGCCTTGCCGTGCGGTGTTACTTACCCCCTGAATAAATAAAATAAATAAATACATAAAAAGAGAGAGATTTACCACGCATAACCTGAGGGTGTCACCTTTGCACACCCTTAACCAGGAAGAACCAAGCAGAGCTCTCAGGCCGCACCCATCTCAAGCCTCCAAGGCTCCTCCAACAGCAGGCAGTCCACTTAACACGGACATAGTATAAAATAAAAAAAAAAAAAAACGCACAGTGACGCAAGAAGAATTAACCATGCCAAGTAACAAACACAGAAATCGAGGGAACAAGATCAACGATGACACTATGATGCCTCCAAATAAACAAAACACCCCAAACCAAGATTATGAAGATGATGGGATAGAAGAAATGCAAGATACGGATTTCAAAAAATTTATGATAAGAACATTTAGAAGTTTTCAAAAGCAAATCCTTGAACTACAGAAATCCTTATTGGACAAGATTGAAAATCTCTCTCGTGAAAATGAAATTTTAAGGAAGAATCAAAATGAAACTCAGAAACTAGTAGAACAGGAAAGTGTGATAGTGAAGAGAAATCAAAATGAAATGAAGAGCTCAATAGATCAAATGACAAACACATTAGAAAGCCTTAAAAACAGAATGGGTGAAGCAGAAGAGAGAATATCGGACTTGGAAGACAGAGAACAGGAAAACATACAGTCAAACCAAAGAAAAGAAGAGGAAATTAGAAATCTAAAAAATATTGTTGGGAATCTACAGGATACTATTAAAAAAACCAACATTCGGGTTCTAGGAGTTCCTGAAGGAATGGAGAGAGAGAAAGGATTGGAAGGCCTTTTTAGTGAGATACTAGCAGAGAACTTTCCAGGTTTGGAGAAGGACAGAGACAGCCTAGTACAGGAAGCTCATAGAACCCCCAATAAACATGACCAAAAGAGATCCTCACCACGACACATGGTAATTAAACTTACCACAGTGAAACATAAAGAAAAGATCCTAAAATGTGCAAGAGAGAAACGTCAGATTACTCTCAGAGGATCTCCAATCAGACTCACAGCTGACTTCTCATCAGAAACACTACAGGCTAGGAGGGAATGGCGAGACATAGCACAGGTGCTAAGAGAGAAAAATTGCCAGCCCAGAATATTATATCCTGCCAAGCTCTCATTTGTGAATGAAGGTGAAATAAAGACCTTTCATAGCAAACAGAAATTGAAAGACTTTGTGGCCACTCGTCCAGCCCTGCAAAAGATACTTAAAGATGTGCTACACTCAGAAACACAGAAACACGGCCATCAATATGAAAGAAGGGAAAGGAAGAACACCTACCTGTAAAAGAGCATGGGAAGCTCAAAGCATATACTAGAAAATATTTCCGGGAAAATGGCAGGGTAAAGTCACTACGTATCAATAGTCACATTGAACATTAATGGTCTGAATTCTTCAGTTAAAAGACACCGTTTGGCTGACTGGCTCAAAGAACACAACCCAACTATTTGTTGCCTACAAGAAACACATCTCTCTAACAAAGAGGCACGCAGACTGAAAGTGAAAGGTTGGAAAAAGATATTCCATGCCAACAGAAACCAAAAAAAAGCAGGTGTAGCCATATTAATATCAGACAAAATAAACTATAATACAAAAACTGTTAAGAGAGACAAAGAGGGACACTATATAATGATTAAGGGTTCAATTCAACAGGAAGATGTAACTATTATAAATGTATATGCACCTAATTACAGGGCACCAGTCTATTTAAAAGATATGTTAAGGGACTTAAAGGGAGATTTAGATTCCAATACAATAGTACTGGGGAACTTCAATACTCCACTCTCAGAAATAGACAGATCATCCGGACAGAAGATCAACAAGGAAACAGCAGATCTAATCGACACTATTGCCCAAATGGATCTAACAGATATCTACAGAACATTCAACCCTACATCTACAGACTTCACATTCTTCTCAGCAGTGCATGGAACCTTCTCTAGGATTGATCACATACTAGGCCATAAAGCAAGTCTCCGCAAATTTAAAAGAATTAGAATCATACCATGCAGCTTCTCAGACCACAGCGGGATGAAGCTGGAAATTGGCAACTCAGGAAACCCCAGAAAGTATGCAAACACATGGAGATTGAACAACATGCTCCTGAATGAACACTGGGTCATTCAAGAAATCAAAAGAGAAATCAAAAACTTTCTGGAAGTAAATGAAGACAACAATACAACATATCAAAACTTATGGAATACAGCAAAAGCAGTATTGAGAGGCAAATTTATAGAAATAGGTGCCTACATCAAGAAATTGGAAAGGTACCAAATAAATGAGCTTTCAGCGCATCTTAAGGACCTAGAAAAACTGCAGCAAACCAAACCCAAATCTAGTAGGAGAAGAGAAATAATTAAAACCACAGAAGAAATTAACAGGATTGAATCCAAAAAAAACACTACAAAAAATCAGCCAAGCGAGAAGCTGGTTTTTTGAAAAAATAAACAAAATTGACACCCCATTGGCCCAACTAACCAAAAAAAGAAGAGAAAAGACCCAAATCAATAAAATCAGAGATGAAAAAGGAAACGTAACAACAGACACCACAGAAATAAAAAGAATCATCAGAAATTACTACAAGGACCTGTATGCCAGCAAACAGGAAAACCTATCAGAAATGGATAGATTCCTGGACACATGCAATCTACCAAAATTGAACCATGAAGACATAGAAAACCTAAATAGACCCATAACTGAAACAGAAATTGAAACAGTAATTAAGGCCCTCCCAACAAAGAAAAGCCCAGGACCAGATGGATTCACTGCTGAATTCTACCAGACATTTAAAGAAGAACTAACTCCAATTCTCAACCCAAACATCTACAGCCAACTTATATTTGACCAAGGATCTAAAACCAATTCCTGGAGCAAGGACAGTCTATTCAATAAATGGTGCTGGGAAAACTGGATTTCCACGTGCAGAAGCATGAAGCAAGACCCCTACCTTACACCTTACACAAAAATCCACTCAACATGGATTAAAGACCTAAATCTTCGTCCTGACACCATTAAGTTATTAGAGAACATTGGAGAAACCCTTCAAGATATTGGCACAGGCAAAGAATTTCTGGAAAAGACCCGGGAGGTACAGGCAGTCAAAGCCAAAATCAACTATTGGGATTGCATCAAATTGAGAAGTTTCTGTACTGCAAAAGAAACAGTCAGGAGAATGAAGAGACAACCAACAGAATGGGAAAAAATATTTGCAAACTATGCAACAGATAAAGGGTTAATAACCAGAATCTACAAAGAGATCAAGAAACTCCACAAAAACAAAACCAACAACCCACTTAAGAGATGGGCCAAGGACCTCAATAGACATTTTTCAAAAGAGGAAATCCAAATGGCCAACAGGCACATGAAAAAATGTTCAAGGTCACTAGCAATCAGGGAAATGCAAATCAAAACCACAATGAGGTTTCACCTCACCCCGGTTAGAATGGCTCACATACAGAAATCTACCAACAACAGATGCTGGCGAGGATGTGGGGGAAAAGGGACACTAACCCACTGTTGGTGGGAATGCAAACTGGTCAAGCCACTATGGAAGTCAGTCTGGAGATTCCTCAGAAACCTGAAGATAACCCTACCGTTCGACCCAGCCATCCCACTCCTTGGAATTTACCCAAAGGAGTTTAAATTGACAAACAAAAAAGCGGTCTACACCCTAATGTTTATTGCAGCACAATTCACAATAGCCAAGACCTGGAACCAACCTAAATGCCCATCAACGGTAGACTGGATAAAGAAATTATGGGATATGTATTCTTTAGAATACTATACCGCAGTCAAAAACAATGAAATCCGGTCACTTGCAACAAAATGGAGGAATCTGGAACACATCATGCTGAGTGAAATAAGCCAGTCCCAAAGGGACAAATACCATATGTTCTCCCTGATCGGTGACAACTGACTGAACACCAAAAAGGAAACCTCCTGAAGTGAAATGGACACTATGAGAAATGGTGACTTGATCAGCATAGCCCGGACTGTTAATGAACAACTTAATACATTATCCCTCTTAGTATTTTTTTTTCTGTTCTACTTAATATGACTGGTTTAATTCTGTAATTATCACACAGTTATTCTTAAGTGTTGAAAATTAACTGAAATGTGATCCCTGTTAAACATAAGAGTGGGAATAAGAGAGGGAAGAGATGTATAATTTGGGACATGCTCAAGCTGACTTGCCCCAAATGGTAGAGTTGGAAACATACCAGGGGATTCCAATTCAATCCCATCAAGGTGGCATGTACCAATGCCATCTCACTATTCCAAGTGATCAATTTCAGTTCACAATTGATCATAATGAAAGGACTAAGTGTCAAAGGGAGCACATAAACAAGTCTAGTACCTGCTAACACTAACCGATAGAATAAATAAAGGGGAGAGTGATCCAACATGGGAAGTGAGATACTCAGCAGACTCATAGAATGGCAGATGTCCTAAATAGCACTCTGGCCTCAGAATCAGCCCTAAAGGCATTCAGATCTGGCTGAAAAGCCCATGAGAGTATTTCAGGCATGGAAAGCCAAGACACTCTGGCAAAAAGATCTCTGTGAGTGAGATCCCAGTGGAAAGAACAGGTCTTCAAAGAAGGAGGTACCTTTCTCTGAAGGGAGGAGAGAACCTCCACTTTGACTATGACCTTGTCTAAACAAGATAAGAGTTGGAGAACTCAAGGGGCTTCCATAGCCTTGGAAACTCATGACTGGTGCATAGGGAGATTACTGATGCCATAAACAGGAGTGTCAATTTGTAAAGTCAACAACAGGAGTCACGGTGCACTTACTCCTCATGTAGGATCTCTGTCCTTAATGTGCTGTACATTGAGGCTTAATGCTATAACGAGTACTCAAACAGTATATTTCACTTTGTGTTTCTATGGGGGTGCAAACTGTTGAAATCTTTACTTAATGTATACTAAACTGATCTTCTGTATAAAAAAAAAAAGAAGAAGAAATTATCAATTCCCAACTTGACTCTCACTGGGATTAAACATGACAATAGGTCTGATCTGATTTCATCATCATTTAAAAAATCATCTATTATTTTTAACTTTATGTTTCTGTGTGGGAGCAAACTGTTGAAATACTTACTTAATGTATACTAAGCTGATCTTCTGTATATTAAGATAATTGAAAATGAATCTTGATGTGAATGGAAGGGGAGAGGGAGTGGGAAAGGGGAGGGTTGTGGGTGGGAGGGACGGTATGGGGGGGAAGCCATTGTAATCCATAAGCCGTACTTTGGAAATTTATATTCATTAAATAAAAGTTAAAAAAAGAACTTATTTGCATTCCATAAGCATCAATATATTTTAAGGGGCCAGTGCTGTGGCACAGTGAGTAAGGCAATTGCCTGCAGTGCTGGTGTCCCCTACGAGCACTGGTTCAAGTCCCAGCTGCTCCACTTCCAATCCAGCTCCCTTGTATGGCCTGAGAAAGCAGTAAAAAGTGATCCAAATTCTTGGGCCCCTGCATCCATATGGGAGACCTGGAAGAAGCTCCTGGCTCCTGGCTTTGGATTGGCCCAGCTCCGGCCTTTGCGGCCATTTGGGGAATAAACCAATAGATGGAAGACCTCTCTCTCTCTCCCTCCCTCCCTCCCTCTGTGTGTGTGTGTGTGTGTGTGTGCCTCTCTGTAACTCTGCCTTTCAAATAAATAAATCTTAAAATATATATTTTTAAAGATTTATTTTATTTATTTGAAAGAGTTACAGAGAGAAGTAGAGACAGAGAGAGGTCTTCCATCCATTGGTTCACTCTCTAGATGGCTACAATAGCTGGAACTGTGCTGATCCAAAGCCTAGATTCAGGAGCTTCTTCCAGATCTCCCATGTGGGTTCAGGGGCCTAAGGACTTGGGCCATCTTCTACTGCTTTCCCAGGCCACAGCAGAGAGCTGGATCAGAAAAGGTGCAGCCAGGACTAGAACTGGTACCTATATGGGATGCCAGCACTTCAGGCCAGGGTGCTAACCTGCTGTGCCACAGCACTGGCGCTGAACAAAAAAATATATGTTTTAAATAATAAAATTATATTTCAGGTATATCACTTATATTTGGATATTTATTTATTACCTAGAAATATTTATTTAAGGTAACTAATTTCATGAGTTTCATATATCCAAATTTAGGAACACAGTGATTCTTCCCACCCTGCACTCCTTCCCACCTCTACTCCCATTCTTCTTCCTCTTACCTCTCCTATTCAATTATTATTTTTTACAAAGATCTATTTTCAATTAACTTTATACTCATAACATTAACCCTACACTAAGTAAATAATTAAAAAACAGTATAAAAAAAACTGTTCCTCAACAGTCAAGACAAGTGCTTTTAAAAAATAATCACATCTCAAACTGTCAATTCCACTTCTATAGATTACCTTTTGGGTACTGTTTTAGTGACCACAGATCAGGGAGGACATATGCTATTTGTCTTTTTTAGGAACTGCTTACTTCACTAAGTATAATGATTTCCAGTTACATTCATTTTGTTGAAAATGACAGGATTTCATTTTTTACCACTGTGTAGTATCCCACAGTGTACATATATAATTTCTTTATCCAGTCTTCAGTTGACAGACATCTGGGTTGATTCCATATCTTAGCTGTTGTGAACTGAGCTACGATAAAGATGGGGGTATAGGTAATTCTTTCATATGCTGATTTCATTTCCTTTGGTTAACTTCCTAGAAGTGGGATAGATGGGTCATATGGTAGGTCCATATTCAGATTTCTGAGGTATCTCCATACTATCTTCCACAGTGGCTGTACCAGTTTACAGTCCCACCAACAGTGGATTAGGGTACCTTTTTCCCCTTATCAGCACTTGTTCGTTGATTTCTGTATGAAAGCCATTCTAACCGGGGTGAGGTAAACCTCATGTGGTTTTGATTTGCATTTCCCTGATGGCTAGTGATCCTGAGCATTTTTAATATGTCTGTGGCCATGTGAATTTCCTCTTTTGAAAATGCCACTTCAAGTCCTTTGCCCACTTGAATTTCTTGAGCTCTTTACAGATTCTGGATATTAATCTTTTATTATTTACATACTTTGCAAATATTTACTCCCATTCTGTGGGTTACGTCTTCACTTTGCTGAGTGTTTATTTTGCAGTGCAGAAGCTTCTCAATTTGATGTAATCCCATTTGTCAATTATGGCTTTGATTGCCTGTGCTTCTGGGGTCTATTCCAAGAAGTCTTTGCCTGTGATAATGTCTTGCAGGGTTTCTCTAATAATTTGATGGTATCAGGTCATAGATTTAGGTCTTTTATCCATTTTGAGTGGATTTTTGTGTAAGGTGTAAGGCAGGGGTCTCCCTTCTTATTTCTGCATGGAAGGGCAGGATCAGGTCTTCTGTGAATAAAAGTTCTACTTCTTCTACTCCTTGTCAAATGAATTTAATTTCTTTTATCCTTCCTTGGTCGCTATAACAATTACAATGTGCATCTTAGTTTACTTCAATCTCTTACGACTTTTCATTCTTCCTCACTCTATTATCCCTCTCTCCCCTCTCATACTTTTTCCTTCTTTACATTTTTAGAAATGTAATTTATAAAGACACTGCTTTTTATCCAATTCATCAATATATGACTGAAAATTGAGGTAAACTATTTACAATTAATGTGATCACTGATATTATTTGATTTATATTTTATATTCTTCTACTTGTTTTCTATGGATCTCATCCTTTTCCCTACTTTTATTTCTCTACAGCTTTATTTTCTACTATGTAAGTATCTTACTGTGTTACATTAATTCCTTTGTCAATTTGTAACAACACTTTTAGTTACTTTACTCATGGTTGTAAACATGATTACACTATGCATCATAATTTACCTAAATATTCTTCAGAATTATATTAATTTTCTTTGGTAAAATAGAGAAGTCACTCCAATACAAGTACATTATGTTTTGTTTTTTTATAGTCATTCTTGTTGCATCTCTTTGTTAGAAATCCATCAAGGCAATTTTTTAAATATTTGCTTATTTATTTGAAAGCCAGTTATAGAGAGGCAGAGGCAGAGAGAGAGAGGTCTTCCATCTGCTGGTTCACTCCCCAGATGGCTGCAAGGGCTGGAGCTTGCCAACCTGAAGCCAGGAGCTTCCTCTGGGTCTCCTACATGGAGTGCAGGTCTTCCTCCGGGTCTCCCAAGGACTTGGGCCATCCTCCACTGCTTTTACAGGCCATAACAGAGAACTGGATTGGAAGAGGAGCAGCTGATACTAGAACTGGCGCCCATATGAGATGCTGGTGCCACAGGAGGAGGATTAGCCTACTGTGCCACAGTGCCAGCCCCAATGCAATGTTTTAATATTCAATATATTCTAAAAGAATTATTTTATTTGAAATAAAGAGTTACAGATAGAAATAGAGCCAGAGAGAGAGGTTTTTCATCCTGCTGGTCATTCCCCAAATGACCGCAACGGCCAGAGCTGAGTTGATCCAAAGCCAGGAGCCAGGAGTTTCTTCTGGGTCTCCCACATGGGTGCAGGGGCCCAAGGACTTGGGCCATCTTCCACTACTTTTCTAGGCCATAGCAGAGAACTGGATCAGAAGTGGAGCAGCTGGGACTAGAACCAGCGTCCACATGGGATGCCGGTGCTGCAGGCTGGGGCTTTAACCTGCTGTGCCACAACGCTGGGCCCTCAATATATTCTTAAACTTTTGTTGAGTCACTTAGCAGAACATGTACTATGTAATCTTTTATGTTTGCCTTTGTAATTTGCCATATGTTTGTTCCTACTTTATCAGTGTGAATTCCATTCACCATTTTTCATCACTTCTTATTTTACTGAAATGCTTTTTAGTATTTCTTATGATGCAGGATCCCTAGCCACATATTCTCTCAGTCTTTGTTTATCTGGGAATTTTTTAATGTCAGCTTCATTTTTGAAGAATAGCTCAGCAGGATAGAAAATCTGGGGTAGAAAATTTTTCCTTTCAGCACACTGAATATGTCATTTCAATGTCTTCTCATGGCATTTTTTTCTAATGAGAAGTTGGATATTAATTGGAAAGCTGTTCCTTTGTGTATGATTGGTCTTTTATTCTCTTGTTGCTTTCAATATTCTCTCAGTCTATGCCTTCTAACAGATTGATGTGTCTAAATGTAAATTTCTTTGGTTTATCCTACCTGGAGTTGAGCTTCTTGGATGTTTAGATTACTATATTATTTATTATCAAATTCAGAAATATTCTCACTATAATTTCTGATTTTATGTACTTGAGAAGCAAAGCGATCTCCCCCACCTCCTTGTTTGCCTCAAAAAGCCTGCATGGCCAGGGCTGGGCTGGAAGAATGAAGCCAGAAGCCAGGAATTCCACTCAGTTGGCTCACGTGAGTGGCAGGCCCAATCAGCAGCCATCACAGGCTGCCTGCAACTGTGCGACCGGCAGGAAGATGGAATGAATAATGAGCAGAGAAGCATCTGAGCACAGGTATTCTGATACGGGGTGTGGGCATCCCAACTGTGATTTTAACTGCTAGGCCAAGGGCCAGCCCTGGTTATTTTTCAAAAATCCTTTTCTGTCTCCCTTCTTGACTAATCATTACACATATGTTAGTATGTTTGTCCTACAGGTTTCTGAGGGTCTGTTCACTCCTCATTATTTTTTCCTATTCTTCAGATTGAATACTTCCTATTGGTCTATCTTCAGTTTCATTCCTCTGCTATCTTGAATCTTCGGTTAAAACTATGTTGTGTATTTCTATTTTCATGCAGAAGTTCTATTTGATTCTTTTCTATAATTCCTGTCTCTAGTAATAACTTCCTTCAATCTTTAAACATGGTTGTGGGGCAAGCATTTGGCTTGGCAGTTGTGATGCTAATTAGGTCACCAGTCATCAATCCATGCCTGAGTTCAGAGCCCAGCTCCAGCTCCTGCTCTTGATTCCAGTCTCCACTGGTGGGAGCCCCAGAGGGTAGCCATGATGGATTGAGTGGCTGGGTTGCTACCACCCATGTAGATGACCTAGATTTGATTCCTGACTTCCTTCTTTGGCCCTGCCAAGCCCCAGTCTTTGCAGAAGTGAACTAGTGGGTGGGTTTTTTCTTCCTCCCTGTTCCCCTCCCTTCCCCTACCCCACCTCTCTCCCTCACCCTTCCTGCATCCTCCTCTATGCTACAGTGCTATGCCAGATTAGGGAACCTAGAGGCAGCCATGGCTACAATAGACACAGTGGAGCTTGCAGAGGCAAGGTGCTCAGTGGGGATGAAGGGTGGCGGCTTCATTGACATCCTGCACAGTGTACAGCAGATCACTGCTAAAATGGGCTCTGCTCCTCACTTGGATAACTCCACACCTCTCACAGATCCTTCAGTGCACAGATATGGAGTGCAAAAGCGCCCTTAGATGATGCAGTAGGCACCAGTTAGGGGCCTTGGAATCAAAGGCAGTAATAACAGAAGTATTCCAAGTGTCTGATAAAGGGATAGCAGACCTCATGGATTCAGTCTGCAAAATTCACACTGCTTCAGAGTTCTGAGATTCCAGGGGGACCCCGTGAACTTACTGGATCCCCAGAAAGGATTGAACAAGCTGAATGGCTCCTGGGACAGGTTGTGGATCGCAGTCAGAATGGCCCTGGCTTTCCTAACGACACAGACCGTGGCCACAAGTCCCCAGGAGGTTCTCATTCTTGCATCTAATGTGGGCCATGGGCATCTGCAAAGGAGGGGAATGGTGTGAAAGCCGTCAGGATCCAGTGTGGCTCGCTGCCTATGTGGACAAACCAGCCACCCCGCATCGGTGGAGAAGGCTTCACAGTACTTCACGCGTGAGAAACAGTGCTAGAGACCACCCGCGGGAAAGACCAAGCTGGTTTTAGAGGTGTGTGCAGCGACTGCAGCTTGCCGAGAGCAGGCGGCAGCATGGAGGCTTCCGTGCTGAGGATCCCTGTTGGGATTGTAATGGGAACAAGCACGGAGCTGATGGGAAGCTACAGAATGACACTGGGCTGAGGATTCCCTCGGAACCAGAGGGTAGCATCAGCCTAGAGTCGGCGGTGCAGGTGCTGGGCCCTCGGGATCGGGGTCAGCACACAGCTCACAGCAGCGGCGAGCTGGTTCTTGTTGTGCAGCCAAAAGCCCAGCAGGGGAGGGAACACACACGGTGTAGGAGGTCAGGGTGGGCTCATCATGGGCAAGGGGGCTGAGAATATCGACCGCATCAGGCAGAAGTCAGGGGCGCACGCGGAGCAGCAGCCACACGCTTCTTCCAGCACGGACTCCACCCTGTGGGTCTCCACCCTCCGGGGCGTCCCGCAGCAGGTGTCTACTGCCAGATGTCCTTGAGTGGGGTACTGGTCTCGGACCACCTGGACCTTTCTGCTGGTGACCAGTCACACTCACCACGACACCTTTCCTCCGGGGAGCTCTGGATGCCCCACCCCGGGAGGGGTCCTCTGGTCTTCCTGACCCCAGGCCGGGACAGCTCCTGGCAGGCGTGGCTGCAGCCCACATAGCAGAAGTAGAGCCCACTACAGAGCAGCCAGCCTGGGAAGCCTGTTAGAAAAGCCCAAGTCCCGGGGCTAGCTGTGCTCCACCTGCTCCCCTCCGGCCTGCATCAGGCCCGGGCTATATCAGGGCAAGCTCAGACCACCTTACTGTCCTATGTGGGAGCCCAGGCCCCTGTAACCTTCCCAGCCAGACTCAAAGTCAGTATAGAACACAAATTCTTCCCTCTGGTAAAATCCCCACATCACACGTGGGCACAAGAGCCACCACAGATGCTACTGGTAGCAAAATGGCACCTTCTCCTTGCCAGCTGCCGGGCACCCTTGTGGGAGCAATGGGAAAAGGAAACATGCTTTTTTATCACCGGATAAGGTGGATACCCTGTCCCGCCATTAGATCTCCAGCCCGAACTCAAAGACTGTGGTCTGCAAGGCTCCCTCCAGCAGTATCAGCGGTGGCTCACGCTTCTGCAGTCTGCTCTCTCCTCGCTCTCCTCGCTGGCGTGTCCTTCGGCTGTCAGCTGTGGTGCTCGCATATTCTGTCTCGCTGGTGGTTGTCCACCTGCAGCCTCCTCACTGATCCACGGTGTCCCTCTTCCTGTTGCAGATTTCTCTCCAACTCTCCCCTGGGAATGCACTTCCTCCACTTTTTTTCCTGCTATTTGCCTCTTGTCTAAAGCAGTACATCTTTTCCCTATTCAGCCATCTCAGAATGCTCATGTCTTGTTTTTTAATCCATTCAGCCAGTCTGTATCTTTTAATTGGAAAATTAAGGCTGTTTACATTCAAGATCTTTATTGATAAGTAATGACTTGGTCCTGCCATTTTTCCATAAATACTCCTGGTTTTTTTTCTAATTTCTTTTGTACTTTTACTAGATTTCCTGCCTTCATGTTCTTTCACAGAACTGATTATCTTTCTGTTTCTGTGTGTAGCACATCCTGTAGCATCATTTGTAAGGCTGGACAAGTGGTGACAAATTCTCTCAATTTCTGTTTGTTAGGGAAGGCCTTCATTTCACCTTCATGTAAGAACTTTGCAGGGTATAGTATTCTGGGTTGGCAGTTTTTTTCTTTTAAGACTTGGATGATATCTCTCCATTCTCTCCTAGCCTATAGAGTTTCTGATGGGAAATCAGCTGTCAACCTGTTTTGAGATCATTTGAAGGTAATCTATCATTTCTCCACTGCACACTTTTTTCTTTATGTTTTACTACTCTTTTCTTTATGTTTTACTACTCAAACTTTGACAATAATGTGTCATGGTGATCATGTCCATATAAGTTCTATATGCTTCCTGTACTTGGATGTCCTTATCTTTCTCCAAAATAGGGAAGTTTTCTGATATTATTTCTCTGAACAGGTCTTCTAATTCATTCTCTTTTCCATCTCTCAGAACTCTTAAGACATGTATGTTCATTTGACAATATCTCATAAATCTCAAACACTGTTTCTAATTTTTCTGTCTATTGTTAAGACTTTCCACTGTATTTTTATCTGACATATTGAATTCTTCATTTCTAGTATTTCAGTTTGATTTCTCCTCAGTATCTGTGTCTCCTGGTAGCATTTTCCATGCATGTCATGTATGGATTTTTTAAGTGATGTATTTGCTGCTCTGTGTTTTTGAGTAATCCTATGATCATTTTTTTAAATTCCTTTTCAGGCATTTCATCCATCTCCTTGTCTTCACATTTTAAGACTGAAGTGTTGTGTTCCTTTTGAGGAGTCATATTGTCTTTCTTGTTCATGTTTCTTGTATTTCTCCATCTATTTTTAGCAACATCGTTGGTTTTCTCCTCTGAAGACTTGGCTTTGAAATATGCCCTTAAAGGGGAGGGTTGTGGGTGGGAGGGACGGTATGGGGGGGGGGGGAAGCCATTGTAACCCATGAGTCGTACTTTGGAAATTTATATTCATTAAATAAAAGATAAAAAAAATCAAAAAAAATATATGCCCTTATGATTTAGTGGAGTCCGTGTCCTTCAGTGGATTCCAGAGGTGCGTGCTGTTTGGGACCAGTTCAGGCCAGTGCATGAGTGTGGGGCAAGGGTCCAGAGTGACACTCTGGGTGGGTGTAAAAGATCTCTATCATCAGCCAGGGCAGAGTATGATCACATATGCTGACATGATCACAGCCTCACTCCCTCTCTGCCAAGGTGAGCCAACTGCCCAGGTTGAGCCCACAGTGGCTGCACACCCCACCCATGCAGGCACATGAGCTACAGAAAGGATCTGTGCGCTCCTCAGCGTGAGCATGGAACTCTCTGTGATGATCCACCCTAAGCACTCAGGGAACTCTCTCTTAAGCCAGACACAATGATTGCCCAGTGACCCAGTAACACTCAACACCCTATTACAGTCACAGAACTTGCATGTCATAGTGTGCAGGGCTCCCATAGTCACAAGGAGCAGGGTGTCCATGGGAAGTCCCACAAGCCTCCCCCCTCAAAGGAAAGGGTCAAGGAATTCCCAGAGGCAGCTGCCTGCTCAATGGAAGTTGGTCAGTGCTCCACCTGGCAGGTTGACTCCAGGGACCTTGACAGAGTGGGGAAAGGGAGCACTTCACAGGCCTACGTAGGCATCCAACCCTCCATGCCAGACTCAAAATTAGTGGGGATCGTGGATCTAAACCTCTGACAAAATCCCCCAGCTGCACGTTGGCCACAGCAGCCCCTACTCACCTTATCAAGATAATGCTTCCTCCCTGCTGGCCGGGAGCTCTTGCGGGGGAATGGAAAGAAAGTAACATACTCCCGTTTCGTAGGGTTAGCAGGGCACCTGTCCCCTGCTAGTGTTCTAGGCTGGACTCAAAGTCGGTGTGGTCTGCAAGGTTCCCCTCAGGCAGCATCACTAGTGACACGGGCTGCTGCAGGCTCCTCTCACCTTGCTGCAAGGAGACGGCATCTCCTCCAGCCAATGGCTGTGGGAGTCACCTGCAGTGTCCCACTTGCTGCTGTGTGATTCTGCTGTCTCCACTGCTCCATGGCCTCTCTCTTCTTTCTGTAGAATTTCCACTGCGAACTTTTCTCCAACAGGAATGCAGTTCTTCCCCTTTTCTTTTGTTATCTTCCCATGATCAAAATCAGCATGTCTTTTCCCCATACAGCCATTTTGGATCCTTTATTCTTTTCAATTTAGAGATCTTTTGCTTCTTTGATTAAATCAGTCATTGAAATTTTTTTGGAAGTTTTTGACAGGCAGAGTGGACAGTGAGAGAGAGAGACAGAGAGAAAGGTCTTCCTTAGCCGTTGGTTCACCCTCCAATGGCCACCGTGGCCAGCGCGCTGCGGCCGGCACACCGCGCTGATCCGAAGGCAGGAGCCAGGTGCTTCTCCTGGTCTCCCATGGGGTGCAGGGCCCAAGCACTTGGGCCATCCTCCACTGCACTCCCGGGCCACAGCAGAGAGCTGGCCTGGAAGAGGGGCAACCGGGACAGAATCCGGCGCCCCGACCGGGACTAGAACCCGGTGTGCCGGCGCCACAAGGCAGAGGATTAGCCTAGTGAGCCACAGCGCAGGCCATTGTATTTTCAAAACAAAGCAGCAACCTAATGAGGGCAAAGCTAGTCTTTTTGGCAAATATTGCTAGTATCACTAGATATTCATAATGAAAAGAAAAATTCCTTCCACACCTCATGTATAAAAATTAATTCAACATGGTTTATAGACCTAAATGTAAATACTATAATTATAGAGCATTTTTAAAAATATCTTTGAAACAACAAATGGTTTTTCAAAAAAGAGAAGAATTATACTTCCTCTGAAACTTTGTTCATCATATTTTTAGAAGGAAAATAAGTCCCAGGATGAGAAAATATTTGCAGAACATATATAGTTGCTTAGCTTATGATAGGATTCGGTACTATTGAGCCATCACAGCATTTAATGCATTTAACCTAATAGTTAGAAACATAGTACATTGTACAGTATCAGCATTTACCCTGATGATTGACTGGCTGGCTGGAAGCTACAGCTCATTGTCACTGTGAACCAGCTCAAGAGTACTGTCCCACAGATCACTGGCTTGGGAAAAAGTCAAAATTCCATGTACATTTCTACTGGATGTATATTGTTTGATGAGAGTGCATTGTTTTGGCACCAACCTAAAGTTTAAAAAAAAAAAGTTGAATTTAAGCATCCTAAGTAGGGGACTGTCTGTATGGCACTAGAATGATATCTAGAGCTAATTAAAAAAAAAAAACTCATAGATCTCAAAACTGAAAAAGAATAACTGTAATGAAAATTAGAAAAATATTTGAGGGAACAGAGCTGTGGTGCAGCAGGTTAAAGCCCCAGCCTGCAGCACCAGCATCCCATATGGGCACCAGTTCTAATGAGGTTCCGGATGCTCCACTTCCGATCTAGCTCTCTGCTATGGCCTAGGAAAGCAGTAGAAGATGGCCCAGATCCTTGGGACCCTGCACGCATGTGGGAGACCTGGAAGAAGCTCCTGGCTCCTGGCTTCAGATCGGCACAGCTCCAGCCATTGCAGCCAACTGGGAAGTAAACCAGCGGGTGGAAGACCCCTCTCTCTCTCTCTCTCTCTCTCTCTGCCTCTGCCTCTGCCTCTCTGTAACTCTGCCTTTCAAATAAATAAATACATCTTTTAAAAAAAGAAAAATATTTGAATGAGTAATTCTTGAACAGGCAAAATGAGCCTACAATGAAATAATAATCAAAAAGCACAAACACAAAAATGATTCACATCATTATCATCATTCTGACTTGTTTAGACTAACATTCCTTAAATATACTACCCAAAGTGAGATTCATAAAAGGAAATTTGAAAACTGAACTTCATCAAATTAATAATTTATAAGTCCAGAATTTCTAAGGAATTGATAGAAATAAATAACAAAAGAAACAGCCTAAGGCATACATCCTAAACAGTTAAGTCACAAAAGAAGAAACACCAATGGCCAGGCAACATATAAGACGCCAAGCAACATCTAAGAAAACTCTCATGCTCATAGATAGCAACTTAAAACCCCCTTGAGATTTCACCTCAAGTCAAATGAATAAAAACTGATGTCTGGCAACCCCAAGTGTTAATGAGGATGTGGAACAAGAACTTTCGCACGCTGCTGCTGGAAGGAGAAACTGGCTTAACTGCTCCTCAATACAACCCTGCATCTGTAATAGGTCTGAGGCTACGCATATCGTGAGCCAGCTCCTATCGTATGTGTGTACCTAATAGAAACTCTTACACATGTTCCCAAAGAGGGACACTATTAAGAATATATAGTGACGGGCCAGCGCCACGGCTCACTAGGCTAATCCTCCGCCTTGCGGCGCCGGCACACCAGGTTCTAGTCCCGGTCGGGGTGCCGGATTCTGTCCCGGTTGCTCCTCTTCCAGGCCAGCTCTCTGCTGTGGCCAGAGAGTGCAGTGGAGGATGGCCCAAGTGCTTGGGCCCTGCACCCCATGGGAGACCAGGAGAAGCACCTGGCTCCTGCCATCGGATCAGCGCGGTGCGCCGGCCGCAGCGCGTGGGCCACGGTGGCCATTGGAGGGTGAACCAACAGCAAAGGAAGACCTTTCTCTCTCTCTCACTGTCCACTCTGCCTGAAAAAAAAAGAACATATAGTGACATTATCTAACAGCCAAAAATTGAAAGCAACTTAGAAATACTACATGCAGAGAAGTCCCCAAAAATGCAACCCAACACTCCATGTGATTGAGGAATCCGAGGGGTGGAATACAAGGACAAAGGCAGTCTTGGAATGCAAACTCAGAAACGAGAAGCAGAGGAGCAGGACACAATCAAGGAAGGTACAAGATTGTCACCTGGTTTTATGATATTCCATCTCTTAGGCTATAGAACTGCCACATTACTACTCATTGTACAGGTTTTCATACTTTGTCATTTTACATAATCCATCACAAAGGAAACGAATCTATGGGATTTTACAGAATAGGATCAAAGCATTAAAAAAAAAAACTTGCCAGGTTAAAAACAAAGTCTGGAAAGTTCTCCAGAGGAAGCAGACAATCTCAAAGAGCAGGTACTATTTTGAAGATCGGGCCAACTACAAGAGCCCAATGGTCAAATCCTAAATATCCTCCAGGTGATGGTGCACTCCCTGGTGGAGGCAGGAAGTTAGGGAAACCCTCTCTTGCGTGAGTATGAGGGTGGGAAGGCAGATCGTGCTGCACAGCCTGTATCAGTGGCCTGTCCTTATACGGCGCCCCTCCTACCTCACCTGCAAAGGTCACTGTTGCCCTGCATCCCTGTTGGCCCACAGCTTCCTACTCTCCTGGACAAAATCCAGAAGACAATTGCTCTATTCTTGCCAGAGCTCATCCCCTTGCTCCAGCTGTGTGATGAGTTTGGGTTTGGAAAGTGCAATTCCTACTCACAGGAAAGGGAACAAAAAGCGAGGTTACCTAGGGCTAGTGGCTTAAGAGACTATCACAGAATTCAGAGCCAACCCAGGGCATGAAATAAAGCTCAAAAGGGTGGTAGGTAGGAAAGCACAGAGTGGGTAAAGGCTATCTGAATGCTGAGAAAGTATGAACGGGGGAAAGGATCCCGGGTCTAAAGGCAGTGTAGTGTTCATAACCTGTGCTTGGGTGAATAGCAGTCTTCCTCCACTTGGTTCAAAATAACCTCAGAAGAGGGGCACAGCCTGGAAGAAGAGCCCTGGAATGCAATGGGAGGCTATACCCACCTGCCCAAAAATACATACAACTTTGCTACAAAGTCCAAGGATTCTCTGGAGGGATAGGGACCAACTGCTTTTCTTTCCAAGTCAGAGCAAGGCAGCTGCAACTTAAAGCTTAAGATACCCACAAGCAGAGTCTAAGACCCAAAACAGGTCAGCCTTACCCAGTGAGACCAGGTGGCTACAGTTCTCCAGCATCACCTCCTTATACAGGGTCCTCTGAGCAGGATCCAACAGCTTCCGTTCCTTCTGGGTGAAGGCCACTGCCACATCCCAGAAGACGGTTAATGTCTGTAACACAAACGTACCACTCAGTAGCCTAATGTCCTCACTAGTAAACTTAAACTACCAAAAGGCTGTCCAGGGACACTTGGGAGAGTTCTAGACCTTACTTTTACCTTGAATCCATGTGCTCAAAGACTTACAACCTCCTCCACACACTGATGTTAGGACCATTTGTGAATTCTGTCTTCTGTTCTATTATCCATTATGTCTATGATGATGTCAAAACCCACAGTTTTGATTTCTGCAGCCATAATAGTAAGACACTTGCTCACTTGCATTCTTCATTTCAAATTTTCATTTAGTGATTCCAAACTAGCCTGTGTCTTCCTAACAAAATTTTAATAATCTTATATTTATCTAGAAAAAGGGGGAAAAAAACTTGCTACAATTTTGACAGGACTGTGTATCAATTTGGTTTGCTAGTTTTGGTTTACCAGACTGAAAGAGATCCAACACCACTGCCAACCTCACCTAGAGCAGGCAACAGAGCGCTCTTTTCTTTACTCGCACCTCAGGTTGGTTGGAGTCTCTGCTGCCTTTACCTTAGCTTTTGCTTCCTCTGTGGACTGAGATCTAGGGCCCTTAGAAAGACGCCCCCAGAATCAGAAAGGTTAGCCTTGCCACTGAGCTAACCCAGAGACTTTGCAAAGGTGCTTTCTGTGCACTTCAGGCACAGGACTATCTTCCTATGGGGGAGTGGAAGTAGCCACAGCCTTCTCATAATTGTAGTTGACAACCATGTGTTGAAATGGTATCATATGCCAATTGTGCAACAGGGTCCCTGGGACTATTCAGAAATCAATAAGTTTTTGTAGGGAGTAGAAAAAATGGAACTTTGTGTATTGCTGGAAGGAATGGCCCAATTTCTGTTTAGAAGAATCTGGTGGATCCTCAAAAGTTAAGCATGCAATAGCCATATGACCCAATAAGTCCAACCCTAGGTGTATACCCCAAAGCAGGGACTCCAAAGATGTATGTACACCAATATTCTTAGAAGCACTGTTTACAAGAACTCAAGGATCAAAAACAACCTAGGGCTGGCGCCATGGCTCAATAGGCTAATCCTCCACCTGTGGTGCCGGCACACTGGGTTCTAGTCCCAGTCGGGGTGCCAGAATCTGTCCTGGTCGCTCCTCTTCCAGTCCAGCTCTCTGCTGTGGCCCGGGAATGCAGTGGAGGATGGCCCCAGTGCTTGGGCCCTGTACCCGCATGGGAGACCAGGAGAAGCACCTGGCTCATAGCTTCGGTTCAGTGTGATGCGCCGGCCACAGCGCACCGTTGTAGTGGCCATTGGGGGGTGAACCAACGGAAAAGGAAGACCTTTCTCTCTGCCTCTCTCTATCACTGTCCACTCTGTAAAAAAAAAAAAAAAAAAAAAAAAAAAACCTAGAAGCCCCTCAACTGATGAATGAATGGATAAAGAAAATGGTTAACATAGTAAACTTTATGCATATAATATAAAATTTAAATAAAATGATAGGGCAGGCAATTGGCTCAGCAATTAAAAAGTTACTTAGGATGTCCACATTGCATATCAGAGTATTTGGATTCAAGTCCCAGCTCCACTTTCCACTAATGCACACCCTGGGAGGCAGGAGGTGATGGCTCTGGTTGATGGGTCCCTGCCTCTATGTGGGAGACCCAGATTGAGTTCCTGGTTCCTGGCTTCAACCTGGCTCTGTGCTAGCTGTTGTAGGCATCTGGGAGTATGAACAAGCAGATGAGAGTTCATTCGCTTGCTCTCTCTGTCTCTATGCCTCTTGGAAAAATATAAATTAAGGTGAAAAAAGATAATTTGCATTTTTCTTGAACTTTTAAAACTCTTCCTATATGCTGTCTGTGAGAAATTCATTTCAAATATTATGATGAAGGTAATATAAAAATAAAGGAATAAAAACAATAAACCATTCAAGCAAAGGAAAAATCAGAACAGCTTTCTTAATATCGGTTTTAAGAGAAAGCAAACTATCAGACACAGAGGGATATTATGTAATGATAAGGGTCAAGACAGTTAACCAAAAAGACATAGTAACCCTAAATGTGTGCATCACATAACAGAGCTTGAAAATAATGAAAAGGGTTCACAATTGATCATAATGAAAGGACTAAGAGTCAAAGGGAGCACATAAACAAGTCTAGTACCTGCTAATACTTACCGATAGAATAAATAAAGGGGAGAGTGATCCAACATGGGAAGCGAGATACTCAGCAGACTCATAGAATGGCGGATGTCCTAAACAGCACTCTGGCCTCAGAATCAGCCCTAAAGGCATTCTGATCTGGCTGAAAAGCCCATGAGAGTATTTCAGGCATGGAAAGCCAAGACACTCTGGCAAAAAAAAAAAATGACCTAAATGAAAGATCTCTGAGTGAGATCCCAGTGGAAAGAACAGGTCTTCAAAGAAGGAGGTACCTTTCTCTGAAGGGAGGAGAGAACCTCCACTTTGACTATGACCTTGTCTAAACAAGATAAGAGTCAGAGAACTCAAGGGGCTTCCATAGCCTTGGAAACTCATGACTGGAGCATGGGGAGATTACTGAGGCCATAAACAAGAGTGTCAATTTGTAAAGTCAACAACAGGAGTCACTGTGCACTTACTCCTCATGTAGGATCTCTGTCCTTAATGTGCTGTACATTGAGACTTAATGCTATAACGAGTACTCAAACAGTATATTTCACTTTGTGTTTCTATGGGGGTGCAAACTGTTGAAATCTTTACTTAATGTATACTAAACTGATCTTCTGTATAAAAAAAAAAAGAAGAAGAAATTATCAATTCCCAACTTGACTCTCACTGGGATTAAACATGACAATAGGTCTGATCTGATTTCATCATCATTTAAAAAATCATCTATTATTTTTCACTTTATGTTTCTGTGTGGGAGCAAACTGTTGAAATCTTCACTTAATGTATGCTAAACTGATCTTCTGTAGATAAAGAGAATCGAAAAATGAATCTTGATGTGAATGGAAGGGGAGAGGGAGTGGGAGAGGGGAGGGTTGCGGGTGGGAGGGACGTTATGGGGGGGAAGCCATTGTAATCCATAAGCTGTACTTTGGAAATTTATATTCATTAAATAAAAGTTAAAAAAAAAGAAAATAATGAAAAGGAAAAAATACATGAAAAATATGCAAATCCATAGCTATCTTAAGACTTCAACACCCTTTATTCCATAAATTACAAATGAACAAAAAAGCAGTAACTCATGAACACCTTCAATAAACAGGATTTAATAAATACTTTATTCCTCCAAAAGCAGAATATATATTTTTTTCAAATGCTCATGGAAATAAACCAAGGTGGACATATTTATGTCCATAAAATATAAAAATTTGTCTCAACAAATTTATAAAGATTGAAATCATATGAAGTTATTTTCCAGTTTCAGTGAAGTCAATCTTGGTATCAATAAGAGAAAACACAAGGGAGCATCAAAAATTCACGGAAAGTAGAATTAAATGACATGTTTATTTTGGTGCAAAAAATAATTTGAAATCTGTACAAGTATAACATTTTGAGTGGTTGACCTAGGTGCTAAATTCCATAGATACAGCTTACTACAACATACTGGTGTTATCATTTTACAGGTTTGAATAATCATACAAAAGTTAAAATTAGAGAAAATTACAAAAGATCAGTGAAATGAAGACCTGGTTTCTTGAAAAAATAAAATTGATACATCATTGGTCCAACTAGCCCCCAAAAAAAAGGGAGGAGGAGGAGGTTAAGACCTAAATAAATCAAATCAGAGATGAAAAAGGAGATGTTGGGGCCAGTGTTGTAGCCTTGTGGAGCCACCTACAGGTTGTAGCCACCTGTAACAGTGGTATTCCATATGGGCACCAGTTCATATCTGGCTGCTCCACTTCTGATCCAGCTCCCTGATAATAGCCCGGGAAAAGCAATGGATGATGCACCAAGCATCTGGGCATGCGAGAGACCCAGGGGAGGCTCCTGGTTCCCGCCTGGCTGAGCCTTGGCTGTTGCGGCCATCTGGGAATGAATCAGAGGATAGAAGATCTCTCTTTTGTTCTCTCTCTCTCTCTCTCTCTAACTCTATCTTTCAAACAAATAAGTAATTTTTTTTACAAAATGAGAGATATGTTACAGTGGATACTACAGAAAAAAAAGGAATCATCAGGAATTACCACTAACAGCTATATGCCAACAAACTGGAAATGGATAATTTCTAAACACATACAATCTACCAAAATAGAATCATGAAGACACAAAGAACCCAAACAGACCAATAACCAAGACCGAGATTGAATCATTAATAAAGATATTCCCAACAAAGAAAAGCCCAAAGCCAGATGGCTTCTCTGCTGAATTCTACCAAACTTTTAAGGAAGAACTAATCCCAATTCTTCTCAAACTATTCAAAACAATTGTAAGAGAGGGAATCCGACCAAACTCCTTTGATAACACCAGAACCACCTGAATTCCAAAATCAGATACAACAAAGAAAGAGAACTATAGACCATTATCACTGATGAACATGGAGGCAAAAAGCAAGAAAAAATACTAGTCAAATCCAACAACACATCAGGTCACTCACCTAGACCAAATTGGATTCATCCCTGGATGCAAGGATGGTCCAACAATACACAAATAAATGTGATACATCACATTAATGAAAAATAACTATCATATCATTATCTCAGTAGATGTTTTTTCTGCATTTTCTGAGAAACTGATGATACAGCATCCCTTCATGATAAAAAACCTTAAACAAAGTGGATGTGGAAGGAACATTCCTCAACACAATCAAGGCAATATGACAAACCCACAGCAAATGTCATATTAATTAGGGAAAAGTTGAAAACATTTCCACTAAGATCTGATATCAGACAAGAATGCCCACTTTCAGGGCCAGCACTGTGGCTCACTTGGTTAATCCTCTGCCTACGGCACTGGCATCCCATATGCGTGCTGGGTGCTAGTCCTGGTTGCTCCTCTTCCAGTCCAGCTCTCTGCTGTGGCCCGGGAGAGCAGTGGAGGATGGCCCAGGTGCTTGGGCCCCTGTACCCACGTGGGAGACCAGGAGGAAGTATCTGGCTCCCAGCTTCAGACTGGCGCAGTGCCAGCCATAGTGGTCATTTGGGGGGTGAACCAACAGAAGGAAGACCTTTCTCTCTCTCTCACTGTCTATAACTCTACCTGTCAAATAAACTAAAAAAAAAAAAAAAAGAACTTTCACCATTGCTATTCAATATAGTTCTAAAAGTTTTAGCTAGAGCCATTAGGCAAGGAAAAAAATCAAAGTGATACAGATTGTAATGAGTGAAGTCAAATTATCCCTGTTTGCAGATCACATGATCCATTATAGGGGAACCATAAGACTCCAGTAAGAGATTATTGGAATTCATAAGAGAGTTTGATCAAGTTGCAGGTTATAAAATCAACACACAAAAATCAATAGCCTTCATGTATATACAGAAAATGCCATGGGTGAAAAATGACTTGTAAGATCAGTACCATTCACAATAGCAATACAAAATTTAAATACCTTTAAATAAATTTAACCAAGAAGGAAAAGATCTCTACAATGAAAATTATAAAACATTAAAGAAATAAAAGACACACAAAAAATAGAAGAATTTTTCATGTTCATGGATTATAAGAATTAATATAATCAAAATGTCCATACTACCCGAAGCCAATTTACAAATTTAGTACAATCCCAATCAAAATACCAATGACATTCTTCTCAAAAATAGAAAAAAGCAATGATAAAATTCATATGGAAACACAAGAGACCCTGAATAGCTAATGCAACCTCAAACCTCCTGGTTCCTGGCTCCTGGCTTCAGCCTTGCCCAGCCCTGGCCATTGCAGCCATTTGGGAAATGAATCATGGATGAAAGATCCTTCTCTCTCTCTCTTTGTTTGCATGTGTGTCTCTCTGTGTGTCTCGATCTCCCTCTCCCTTTCTAACTCTGCCTTTCAAATAAAATAATTAAATCTTTTTTAAAAAATAAATGGGAAATAGATACAGGTATTTTTCAAAGGATGAAATACAAATGGCCAACAGACACATGATAAAATGTTCAAGATCACTAGCCATCAGGGAATGCAAATCAAAACCACAATGAGTGGTTAGAATTGTTATCATCCCAGTTAGAATTGCTGTCATCCAAAAATCAAGAAATAACAAATTCTGGTGAGGCTATGGGAGGGTACCTTAATACACTGTTGGTAAGAATATAAACTAGTACAACCATGATGGAAGACAGTGTGCAGATTCCTCAGGAATCTGAAAACAGATCTACCATATAACCCAACCATGCCACTCCTAGGAATTTACCCAAACAAAACGAGTTATTTGTACCCCCATGTTTACTGCAGCTCAATTCACAATATCTAAGATATGCAATCAACCCAGATGTCCATCAACTGATGACCGGATAAAGATAATGTGGTATACATACACTTTGGAATACTACTCAGCCATAAAAAATTGAATCCTGTCTTTAGCTACAAAATAGATGCAACTGGAAACCACTTAGTAAAATAACCAGTCCAAAAAAAGACAAATATTATGTTTTCCCTGATACATAGTTTATATACAAGAAAAGTATGGGAATGAAACTGACATCTTGAGATTGATTTTCTTTTTGGCCCTTGTTTGTATTCCTGTGGAACTGTGGTCTAATTTTTTTCATTTGTTGAATATTATGGTTAATAGTTCATTAAGCCTGTGATCATAGAGTGGACTAAAATAATGTGTTTTGCAAAAATTACCAAAATAAAGGGAGGGCAGAATTGAGGTGGGGATACTGGCAGGTGTGAATTATGGTTATCTAATAAGAATTGTACCTGGGCCAGCGCCGTGGCTCACTAGGCTAATCCTCCACCTGCGGCGCCGGCACACAAGGTTCTAGTCCCGGTCGGGGCGCCGGATTCTGTCCCGGTTGCTCCTCTTCCAGTCCAGCTCCCTGCTGTGGCCCAGGAGTGCAGTGGAGGATGGCCCAAGCCCTTGGGCTCTGCACCCGCATGGTAGACCAGGAGAAGCACCTGGCTCCTGGCTTCGGATCAGCGCAGTGATCCACGGTGGGAGGTAAACCAACAGAAAAGGAAGACCTTTCTCTCTGTCTCTCTCTCTTTCACTGTCCACTCTATCAAAAAAAATAAGAATTGTACCTATGAAATACATGAAATCTGTTTTCTTTATATTGATAAAAAAGTTTTTTAAAAGTTTATTTCTCATTACATCTCCTTGCCCTTCTTGTTTAAAATATAAATTTCTGGGGCCAGTGTCGTGTGTGGCACAGTGGGTTAAGCCACTGCTTAGGGCACCAGCATCCTATATCAGTGCCAATTGGAGTCTCAGTTCCTCCAAATCCAACTCAGCTTCCTGTTAATGAGCATGGGAAGGAAGCAGATGTGGCACAAGTACTTAAGCTCATGCCACTCGTGTGGGAGACCAAGATGAAGTTCCTGGCTACTGGCTGAAGCTGTTGTAGCCATCTGACAAGTGAACCAGCAAATGGAAGATCTCTCTTCTTTCCTCTCTCTCCTCTGTCTCCCTCTCCTCTCTCTCATCATTCTGCCTTTAATAAATCTTTTAAAAATAATAAAATATAATTTTCTTATTTCCTCCATATCACAGTTTATTAATTTCATTTCAATCATGAAAAAATAGAAAATTCATGTGGGATAGGAATGCCTATTGTATGCACCCATATGTTTCATTTCCATGGGTTTTTTTTTCTTCCTGATTGTGTCAGTGGTGCTCTTGAGCACCCCTAGTTTGATAATTAACTAGGAATGATTCAGGCCTCATCATAATAATATGCATGGCTAAGATTACCACATTGAAAAGATGTAAAACAAAATGAAAAGGGAAATGGCACCAGAGACAACATCTGAAGGAAACCAGACACAGGCTTCCAAGAACCCTTTCACAGTGAAGTCATACAGCTCACTAAATTCCCTTAGCAGAGTCTTGTGACAGTGTTATCTACCAAGGGACGGGTATTTAACCTAGTAATTAAGATGCTGGTTAAGATACCGGTAACTATCAGAACAAGTTTTAAAGCCTAGCTCAGGCTCCTGATTCCAGCTTCCTGCAAAGGTATGCCATAGGAGGCAGTGACAATGGCCCACACAGTTGGGTTCCTGCCAGTCACATGCAACATCTAAACTGTGTTCTCAGTTCCTGGCTTCAGCCCAGCCCAGCCCCAGTCATTGTAGGCATTTGAATAATTAACCAGTGGATGGGAGCACTCTCTCTAAGCCTCTCATATAATTTTTTAAATGTCTACCAAAGATTCTCAATGGACCCAGTGCCCAAAGTCTTTAGATGGGGTCCTGTTAAACAGGCATCCTTTGCTGCTACTTCAAAATTACAGGGCCAACTCTGTGGCATAGTGGGTAAAGCCACCGCTTGCAGTGCCAGCATCCCATATGGGCACCGGTTCAACTCCCAGCTGCTCCACTGTCAATCCAGCTCTCTGCTATGGCCTGGGAAAGCGGTAGAAGATAGCCCAAGTCCTTGGGTCCCTGTACCTACGTGAGAGACCCTGAAGAAGCTCCTGGCTACCGGCTTCAGATTGGTGAATCTCTGAACGTTGTGGCCATTTGGGGAGTGAACAATTGGATGGAGAACCTCTCCCCCTCTATCTGTGTAACTCTGACTTTCAAATAAATAAATCTTTTTTTAAAAAAATTACAGATCTCGGGCCGGCGCCGCGGCTCACTAGGCTAATCCTCCACCTAGCGGCGCCGGCACACCGGGTTCTAGTCCCGGTAGGGGCGCCGGATTCTGTCCCGGTTGCCCCTCTTCCAGGCCAGCTCTCTGCTGTGGCCAGGGAGTGCAGTGGAGGATGGCCCAAGTGCTTGGGCCCTGCACCCCATGGGAGACCAGGAAAAGCACCTGGCTCCTGCCATCGGATCAGCGCGGTGCGCCGGCCGCAGCGCACCGGCCGCGGTGGCCATTGGAGGGTGAACCAACGGCAAAAGGAAGACCTTTCTCTCTGTCTCTCTCTCTCACTGTCCACTCTGCCTGTCAAAAAAAAAAATATATATATATATAAAATAAAATAAAAAAAAATTACAGATCTCAGATCAAAAGCATGTGTTCAACATAAACCACCGAATAAGAGAGGGAGGAGATGTACAGTTCAGCACATGCTCACTTGGACTTACCCCTAATGGTAGAGCAAGAAACGTGCCAGGGGATTCCAATTCAGTCTCATCAAGGTGGCAGGTACCAATGCCATCTTACTAGTCAAAGTGATCAGTTTAAGTTCAGAATTGATCATAATGATAGGATTAAGTGTCAAAGGGATCACATAAATAAGACCAGCATCTGCTAATAATAACTGATAGAATTAAAAAGGAGATAATGATCCAACATGGGAAGCGGGATACACAGCAGACTCACAGGATGGCAAATGTCCTAAACAGCACTCTGGCCTCAGAATCAGCCCTTAAGGCCTTCGGATCTGGCTAAAAAGCCCATGAGAGTATTTCAGGCATGGAAAGGCAAGACACTCTGTCAAAAAAAAAAAAAAATGACCTAAATGAAAGATCTCCGCGAGTGAGATCCCAGTGGAAAGAACAGGCCATCAAAAAAGGAGGTACCTGTCTCTGAAGGGAGGAGAGAACTTCCACTTTGACTATGGCCTTGTCTAAATAAGACCGGAGTTTGTGAACTCAAGAGGCTTCCATAGCCTTGGCAGCTCATGACAAGAGCCTCGGGTGATTACTGATATCATAAATGAGAGTGTCAATAGTTAAATCAACAACAGGAGTCACTGTGCACTTACTCCCCATGTAGGATCTCTGTCCTTAATGTGTTTTACTATACAAATTAATAGTAAAACTAGTCTTCAAACAGTACTTTATACTTTATGTGTCTGTATGGGTGCAAACTGTTAAAATCTTTACTTAGTACAGAGTTGATCTTCTGTATATAAAGATAATTGAAAATGAATCCTAATGAAGAATGAGATGGGAGAGGAAGTAGGAGGTGGGACAGTTTGGGTGTGGGAGGGTGGGTATGGGGGGAAGAACCACTATAATCCTAAAGTTATACTTAGGAAATTTATATTTATTAAACAAAAGCTTTCTATTAAAATTTTTTTAAAAACCTGTACTATTTAAAACAGCTACAAAAAGTTTAAATACCTTGGAATAAATTTAACCAAAGATGTGAAAGATTTCTACAATGAAAGCTTAAAAACATTAAAGAAAAAAAAGAGAAAGACAAAAAAGGGAAAAAATCTTCCTTGTTTGTGGACTGGAAGAATTAATATCATCAAAATATCCATGCTACAAAAAACAATTTGCAGATTCAATGCAATCCCAATCAAAATACCAACGACATTCTTCTCAGATCTAGAGAAACTACGACATGAAGATACATTTGGAAACAGAAGGGACCATGAATAGCTAAAGCAATCTTATACAACAAATACAAATCCAGAGGCATCACAATACCAGATTTCAAGACATACTGCAGTAGGGCAGTTCTTGTCAAAACAGGCTGGTATTGGAAAAAAAAAACTGACACATAGACCAATGGAACTGGAATGATACCCCCACAAATCAGTCCACAAATCTACAACCCCATAAATCTACAAGGAACTAATCTTTGACAAAATAGCTAAAATCAATCCCTGGAGAAAGGACAGTCTCTTCAACAAAGAGTGCTGGGAAAATTGGGACTTCTGTGTGCGGAAGTATGAAACAAGACCCCTACCTTACACCTTATACAAAAATCATCTCAAAATAGATGAAGATTCTAAATCTACAACCTGATACCATCAAATTACTAGAGGAAAACATTGGAGAAACTCTGCAAGACATTGGCATAGGCAAAGACTTCTTGGAAAAGACTTAAGAAGCACATGCAATCAAAACAAAATTGGGATTACATCACACTAAAAAGCTTCTGCACTGCAAAGAAAACATTCAACAAACTGAACAGGCAACTGACAGAATGAGAAAAAATATTTACACATTATGCTACTGATAAGGGTTTAATGTCAAGAATCTATAAAGAGCTTAAGCAACTCAATAAAAAAAAACAGTTACGAAACAAGCAGAAGAATTGGACATGCATTTTTCAAAAGAGGAAATACAAATCACCAGGAGATACATGAAAAAGGTTCAGGCTCACTAGCCATAGGGAAATGCAAATAAAAACCACAACGGGGTTTCACCTCATCCCAATTAGGATGGCTCTTAAAAAGAAATCAAAAAGCAATTAATGCTGGCGAGGATGTGGGGAATAAGGTTCCTTCATGCACTGTTGGTAGGAATGTAAACTAGTATAGTCATTGAGAAAGATAGTATATAGAGTCCTCAGAAGTCTGAAAATAAATCTACCATATGACCCAGCCATCTCATTTATTGGAATTCACCCAAAGGAAATGAAATAAGCATATGAAAGTGTTATCTGTAATCCCCATGTTAATTGTAGCTCAATTCACAACAGTTAAGATACCGACATCTACAACCAACTTGTCTTTGACAAAGAAGCTAAAATCAATCCCTGGAGCAAGAACAATCTCTTCAACAAGTGGGGCTGGGAAAAACTGGTTCTCCACATGTAGAAATAAGAAACAAGACCCCTACCTTAAACCTTACACAAAAATCCACTCAAAACAAATCAGACTTAAATCTATGAACCAATACCATCAAATTACTAGAGAATTGGAGAAAACCTGCAAGACACTGGCATAGAGAAGTTCTTGGAAAAGACCCCAGGCAGCCAAAGCCAAAATTGACAAATGGGATTACATCAAATTAAGAAACTTCTGTACTGCAAAAGAAACACTCAGGAAAGTGAAGAGGCAACTGACAGAATGGGAGGAATTATTCACAAACTATACAACTGATAAGGATTGAAAACCAGAATATATAAAGAGATCAAGAAACTCAACAACAAAACAAACAACCCAGTGAAGAAATGGGCAAAGGACTTAAACTCGTATTTTTCAAAAGAGAAAATCCAAATGGCCAACAGACACATGAAAAAATGCTCAGGATCACTAGCTATCAGGGAAATGCAAATCAAAACCACAATAACCACAATGAGGTTTCACCTCATCCCAGTTAGAATGGCTTTCATATAGAAATCAACAACCAACAAATGCTGGCGAGGATGTGGGGGAAAAGGTACCCTAATTCACTGTTGGTGGGAATGCAAACTGGTAAAGCCACTATGCAAGACAGTATGGCAATATCTCAGAAATATCAATACAGACCTACCATATGACCAGCCATCCCACTCCTGGGAATATACCCAAGGGAAATGAAATCAGTAAAAGAGTTATCTGCACCCCCATGTTTACTGACACTCAATTCGCAATAGCTGACATGGATCAACACAAATGCCTGTCAACTGAAGACTGGATAAAGAAATTATGGGATATGTATACCATGGAATAGCACACAGCACTAAAAAGGAAAAAAAATAAAATCTGGTCATTTGCAACAAAATGGATGAAACTGGAAAACATAAAATAAGCCAGTCCCAAAGGGGACAAATACCATATGTTCTCCCTGACTTGTGATAATAGAGTACCTAAAAAGCAATCTGTAGAAGTGAAATTGACACTTGGAGTTTGCAGTCACTTTGAACAGCCCTTGTGTTGACTGTTGAGTAACAGGGTTTTTTTCCTCATATTATTTGTTGAGCTCTTTATTTAACACAGAGTTGGTCATATGTGTATAAAGCTAACTGAAAATAGATCTTAGTAAAAAATAAGAGTGGGAATAAGCAAGGGAAGAGAGAGGGGGCAGGAGTGTGGGTGGGAGGGTAAGCACAGTGGGAAGAATCACCATGTTCCTAAAGGTGTAATTATGGAATGTATGAAGTTTGTAATTGTAAAGCTGTATAGTTCGGCACACATTCCTATGGACTTACTTCTAAACTGTATCTAAAGATAAAGTTTAAAAACTTGCCATGTGACTCCAAATCCACTTAAGCTGGGGTGGTAAAAATAGCATTTTAAGTGTTACAGTGATCATATGGATAGTATTAAGTATTAAAGTGATCATATAGATGGGACTAAGTGGTAATAATAATAAAAAGAATTAAAAAGGAGTGAATGCTCCAACACGGGGAGCAGTCCACACAGCAGACTCATAGAATGACAATCACTTTTAAGTAGCACTCTGACCTCAGAATCAGCCCTTAAGGCATTCTGGTCTGGCTGAAATGCCCAGGGGAGCATTTCAGGCATGAAAAGCCAAGATACTATAGCAAAAAGTCTTATTTGAAGGACTTCTGTGGGTGAGACCCCAGGGGAAATAAGTAGTCATCAAAGAAGGATGTACTTTTCTCTGAAGGGAGGAGAGAACTTCCACTTTGCTTATGGCCTTGTCAAAATACTGAAGGAGTTTGTGGATTCAAAAGGCTTCCTTCAATAACCTAGGCAGCTCATGTCAAGAGCCTCGGGTGATTACTGACATCATACGTAAGAGTGTTAACTGTTAAATTAGCTAACAGGAGTCACTGTACACTAACTTCCCATGCAGGACCTCTGTCCTCAAAGAGCTGTATTATTAGAATTAATAATAAAGCTTGTTCTCAAAGATTTACTCAATTTTAGTGTGTTAAATAGGGAATATTCTTATGCCTCATAAGTTATAGTTATGTCTAAGTGCTCACAAAAGATGTATCATTATTGGGTTCTTCTTTAAAGTTAACTAAGATTCTCCAAAAAATGCTTTAAAAAAGAAGTGAAATTAATGTCTAGTTGCAATGACCTTGAACAGCTCTTGTCTCAACTGTTGAGGAAGTTATTTTTTTCACATAATTTGTTGAACTCTTAGTATAATCTTCTGTGTATTAAATTAATTCAAAATAGATCTTAGTTAAAAACAAGACTGGTAATAGGAGGGTAAGGAGGAAGAGGGGTGGGAGTATATGTGGGAGACTGGGTACAGTGGGAAGAATCACTATATTCCTAAAGTTGTGTTTACAAAATACATGAAATTTGCATTCCTCAAAAAAAATTTCTTTGGGAAAAAAATTAAAATTTGAGAGTCAAAAAAATGCTAGTGGTTGAGGATTATGATGTAGAATTGATCTAAGTATGAGAGTTAGGAGATGGGCTACTGGAAGGTCTCTAGGCATGCCCTCAGTGGGCCGATTATATAAACTAAGCATGTGCTTCCTATTTCTCTCTGCTTTTTGGCTCATCACAGGATCATGTTCACTATCAGTTTCCACTAGACATCAGATTAATGGGATTGCCTGATCTTGAACTGTATCCTCCAAACTGTAAACCCAATAAATATTTTCCTTCCAAAAAAAATATGGAATCAACCCAGTCCACCAACTTAGGACTGGATAAAGAAAATGTAATGTGCTACACACACACACACACACACACACTGGAATATACTCAGCTACAAAAAATAGTGAAATCCTGTCTTTTGCAACAAAATGGATGCCACTGGAAACAATTATGCCTAATAAAAGTCTCAAAAAGGCAAATATGTTTTCTCTGATATGGGGCAGTTAATACAGAGTACAAAAATATATATTCCTGTAATACACAATTTGGGGTATGATTGTTTTAGCCCTTATTTATACTACTGTAAAACTACCATCTTCCTAATTTCTACTTGGTAAATACTATGAATAGTGGCAAATTAAGCCTGTGAATATATAATGGCTGAAGATTATGTTTTTGCAGAGCCAGTACTGTGGCATAGTAGGCTAAGGCTCCACCTGTTCATGTCCTGGCTGCTCCTCTTCCAATCCAGCTCTCTTCTAATGGCCGGAGAAAGCAGTGGAAGAAAGCCTAAGTGCTTGGATCCCTGTAGCCTTGTGGGAGACCCAGAAGAAGTTCTTGGCTCCTGGCTTTGGATCATCCCAGCTCTGGCCTTCACAGCCATTTGTGGAGTGAACCAAAGGATGGAAGATCTATCTCTTCTCTCCCTATGCCTGCAATTCTACCTCTTAAATAGAAAATAAAATCTTTAAAAACAATGATATATTTGCATGATGAAGAGGGGTATAGCTGGGGAATGAGGGAAATGTGATTGTCTTCTTGGAACTGCACCTATGGAAAGCATGAAATCTGTTCTCTTTATATTAATAAAAAATTTAAAGGTGAAGAGTACGTCTAACAGGGGAAGAAGACATTAGTGAATTAATCGTATATAGATTGTACCTAATTAATACATTTAAATAAAGTTTTTTAAAAAGACAAATCAAAATGGATGCCCATCTCCTTGGACTCAACAATTCCATTTCAAGAAACCACCATAAAGATAAGTTGCTACATGAAAATTGTATAAATTAAATAAAAAATTTTAAAAGCAAGATAATTTGCAGGGCTGGCATTGTGGTTTAGTAGGTTAGGCTGCTACCCATGACACAGACATCCCATATGTGTGCCAATCCACTTCTAATTCAGCTCCCTACACATGTGCCTGGGAAAGCTGCAGCAGATGGCCCACATACTTGGATGTCAGCACTCATATGAGAGACTCGGATGAAGCTCCTAGTTCTGGCCTGGCCCAACCCTGACCATTGTAGCCATTTGGGGAGTGAACCAGCAGATGGAAGCTCACATGCTATCTCTCCTTCTAACTTTAAAAAAAAAAAAAAAGACTTATTTATTTATTTAAAAGGCAGAGTTACAGACAGGCAGAGGCAGACAGTCTTCCATCTGCTGGTTCATTCCCCAAATGGCTGCAATGGGAAGAGCTGGGCCAACCTGAATCTAGGAGCCTCGAGCTTTTTCTGGGTCTACCAAGTAGGTACAGAGTCCCAAGGATTTGAATAATCTTCCCCTGCTTTCCCAGGCACATTAGCAGGGAGCTGAATGGGAAGCGGAGCAGATGGGACTCAAACTGGTGCCCCCATGGGATGCTGGCACTGCAGGCAGCAGCTTTATCCACTAAGTCACAGTACCGGCTCCAACTCTTTCAAATAAATAAAACTCTTTTTAAAAACCATAATGCGCACATGTAAAAATAATGTAGTTTAGAGGCCAGTGCTTTGGTGGATGTTGCTGTGGATTCGTTCTGAGAGGAGGAGTGAGGTGGGGGCAAGAGGCATGGCGTCACCACACACACTCCAGGAGTTGAGAGAAAGTGGGCCAGAGGCGAGCAGCCCGCAGTCTTATTTATTTCAATTGGTTCAGCAGCTTATATAGCCGAGGCAGCCAATCCAGTCAAGGGGTGGTTTATGCCCTAACCAATCACAGCCTATTGCCAGGCAGGCTCCGTTGCCAGTTGATTTCCAAAGCCATTCCTGAGTAACTGATGCTCGCTTGCCAGCAGCCATCTTGGCATGACATTCTCATTCCACCCAGTGTTAAAGCCACCAACTTGCAATGCCGACATCTCATATGGGTGCCAGTTTGAGTCCCAGCTGCTCTATTTCTGATCCAGCTCTTCTGCTACAGCCTGGGAAAGCAGTGGAAGATGGCCCAGGTGCTTGGGCCTCTGCATCCACTTGGGAGATCAGGAAAAGCTCCCAGCTCCTTGCTTTGGATCAGCCCAACTATGGCTGTTGTGGCCATTTGGGAGTAAACCAGCATATGGAAGGCCTGTTTGTATCTCCCTCTATGACTCTGCCTGTCAAATAAATAAATCTTTTTTTAAAATGTAGTTTAGGCAGCAGAGATGGAAAAGATACTCTTTTTGCACTTTTGGGTGTTTTGTTTTTTAAGGCTTATTTATTTGAAAGTCAGAGTTGCAGAAAGAGAAGGAATGAGAGAGACAGAGAGAGATTATCTCCATCTACCGGTTCACTCCTTAAATGGGCTCAAAAGCCCAGGCTGGGCCACACTGAATCCAGGAGCCTGGAACTCCATCCAGGTGTCCCCAGTGAGTGGCAGAGGCCCAAGTACTCATGCCATCTTCTGCTGCTTTCCAAAGTACATTAACAGGGAGCTAGACAGGAAGTAGAGCATCCAGGACTTGAACCTGTGCTGATATGAGATGCCAGCATTGCAAGCAGCAGCCTGGCCACAACAGGGTCCCAGTACTTTTGTATTGTGAATCATGAGATTCTCATTTCAAATCCCAGAGCAGAGTAGACAGCCTCCTCTCCTGAGACTTTCCTACCTTTGTTCTGAACTCTAGGTTGAGAGCGGGAAGGATGTTGCATCTTCATTGCCAGCCTGGCCTAGGGTGGGTATTTGGAGTGCTATTTGAAGAAGTAGCCACCAGATGGCAGCATAGCTCTGCTCCTAGGAGGCCAATTCCCAAGATTTTGGATCTGTGCAATACAGAAGCCATTAGGAATACAGCGTTTGAGAACTTGACTTGTGGCTAGTCCTATAAAGATTGAAGATTTAGGCATGAAGAGGCAATATAAAATATTTATTTTTTAAAAAAGATTTGTTTGAAAGGCAGAAATATAGAGAAGAGGGGAGAGGGGAATCTTCCATCCACTGAGTCACCTTTGAAACAGCCAAAACAGCCAGGGAGGAGCTAGTCTGAAGACAGGAGCTTCTTCAGGTCTCCCTCATGGGTGGCAAGGGCCCAGCGACTTGGGCCATCTTCTGCTGCCTTCCCAGGCGCATTAGCAGGGAGCTGGATCGGAGGTGGGGCAGCTTAACTGTCTTCGTCATGGCACCAGCCCCTCATGAACGTCTTAATATTGATTACATATTGAAACTGTATTTTGGATATATTGGGCTAAATAAAAATTTTAAAATTATTTTCGTCCACTTTATTTTTACTTTCTTAATGTGACTACCAGAATATACTCATTCATGTGGCTCATATGGCATTTCCACTGGACAGTTCTTCACTTGATCCTCTGTAAAACCTTCCAACAGAGTCAGCACTGAGCCAAGGAGCTGGCACCCCACTCTGTCCCAGAAGGACACACACACACACACGCAAGAGGACGTCATGGTGGGACCCTAAGAGCAATTAAGGGAGCCTCTGGCCATGCCGACTGCCCTCTTGGGGAGCTGGTAGTGCCAGCCACCACACAGCACATTCTCTTACTGGCCCTCCAACCACCTCGGTCTCAGGGAAGATATTGAGGATCAGGGAAGTGGAAGAACTGCCCAGGTCCCTCCCTCCCCCACTCCCACCAGGAAGGGAACTGGAGCTTCAACTACAGGTCATTAAAGGTAGTCTCTTCGTTTCTCCCTGCAAAGCACTGCCTTTTCCAGAGCTCACTAAGGACCACAGGAAAGGAAAGGACAGACAGAAAAAGGAAAAGTTTAAAGTTTTGTCTCTAGGAGAATGGAATTACACAAATTGATAAATCACTCAGGCTAAAGGGATATACCAGGCAGAAACGCAATTCTGCAGGAAGAAATCTAAAAATATCAGACTCTATTTATTTATTTATTTATTTTTGACAGGCAGAGTGGACAGTGAGAGAGAGAGAGGCAGAGAGAAAGGTCTTCCTTTACCGTTGGTTCACCCTCCAATGGCCGCTGCAGCCGGCGCACCGCACTGATCCGAAGCCAGCAGCCAGATACTTCTCCTGGTCTCCCATGGGGTGCAGGGCCCAAGCACCTGGGCCATCCTCCACTGCACTCCCAGGCCACAGCAGAGAGCTGGCCTGGAAGAGGGGCAACCAGGACAGAATCCGGCACCCCGACCGGGACTAGAACCCGGTGTGCCGGCGCCAAAAGGTGGAGGATTAGCCTAGTGAGCCGCGGCACCGGCCAAAATGATCACTTGGGGTTTTTTTGTGTTTTTTTGGTTTTGTTTGTTTGTTTGTTTGTTTTCTGGACAGGCAGAGTTAGACAGTGAGAGAGAGAGAAAGGTCTTCCTTCAGTTGGTTCACCCCTAAAACGGCCGCTACTGCTGGCGCGCTGTGCCAATCCAAAGCCAGGAGCCAGGTGCTTCCTCCTGGTCTCCCATGCGTATGCAGAGAGCCACGGCCCCAGCCCCAGACTCTTTTTAAAAAATAAAAAAACTGCTTCCTCAGTGGGACCCTTAGGAAGCAAATGTTAAGAGTTAGGAGTTAGGGGCCAGTGCTGTGGTGCAGTAGGTTAATGCTCCCCCTGCAGTACCAGCATCCCATATGGGTGCCAGCTCTATTCCTGGCTGCTCCACTTCCAATCCAGCCCTCTGCTATGCCCTGGGAAGTATAAGGAATTTGTTTGTGAAAGAGTTTTATCTGTACCTAGAATTCTGTATAAAAATAAGTGATTTTGGCCAGCGCCGCGGCTCACTTGGCTGGTCCTCCACCTACAGCGCCGGCACACCAGGTTCTAGTCCCAGTTGGGGCGCCGGTTCTGTCCCGATTGCTCCTCTTCCAGTCCAGCTCTCTGCTGTGGCCAGGGAGTGCAGTGGAGGATGGCCCAAGTGCGTGGGCCCTGCATCCGCATGGGAGACCGGGAGGAAATGCAGCCGGCGCTGCGGCTCACTAGGCTAATCCTCCGCCTTGCGGCACCAGCACACCGGGTTCTAGTCCCGGTCGGGGCGCCGGATTCTGTCCCGGTTGCCCCTCTTCCAGGCCAGCTCTCTGCTGTGGCCCGGGAGTACAGTGGAGGATGGCCCAAGTGCTTGGGCCCTGCACCCCATGGGAGACCAGGAGAAGCACCTGGCTCCTGCCATCAGATCAGCGTGGTGTGCCGGCCGCAGTGCGCCGGCCACGGCGGCCATTAGAGGGTGAACCAACGGCAAAGGAAGACCTTTCTCTCTGTCTCTCTCTCTCACTGTCCACTCTGCCTATCAAAAAAAAAAAAAAAAAAAAGTTAACTTCAGTAGTTCATCAAGGACATTAAGAAAAACTGGCGTTTACAAAATTGACACTGCGCCAGTAAAAAACAGAATGACCCTTACTAGTTTGGTGCCACTGCCTTAGTTGATGCTGACTGGAGCAGTAACTTTACCTGTCACTGTGTCGGCACCATCTGTGTAAAGACTAAAGACTGAAAAGGGTGAACAGCATCTGAATATTATAAAATTAAATTCGATCTTTTGGACCCCTTGAAATAATTCTAAGGACCTTCTCAGAAGGTCCATGGATCACACTTTGAAAACTGCTGCTTGACAAATGATCAGGCAATGTCCTAAGATATTAGTTAGGATTCTCCTAATTGGCACTATTCACAAGTGTTTTCTCTGGGGCAGTTGTGGGTATAGTCTACTGCCTTTGTGAAACACGACGGCAATTATCCTGGCATCCAAAGTTCTGTAAAACAAAAGGGCTAAGGGTTTCAATTTCAAAAGATGGACTTTTACCCAAATCCACTGTTCAATATAGCAAGTCATTCCCCTGGCTCTCTTGTTCTAAAGATCTCCTGTTTTGATTTCCCCATGAAGACACTATCACCTGGAACAGAGGGTAAGGGGGAGCCATTTTTCTGCCGAGGGCCACTTAGACATATATAACATCATTTCCAAGCCACACAAAATTATCAACTTAAGAATTAGCCTCTCTTATCCAGGGGTATTCCAACACGCTGCTCTAGGCCAGGGGTAAAGAGTTAAAAAAAAAAAAAAGTGTAGGAGTGTAGGAAGTACATTCTCAGGAAACAGCAAGAAACAAGAAAACCACAGTGGAAATTCTAGGGAAGGGAGAGGAATGCCATGAATCAGTGTCAAAAGTGCAGATGCACAGCACGAACATGGACACAACACAAGACCCCAGCAGCTGAGAGCCAGAGAAAGCACCAGCTTTGGAGAGAGAGAGATTGCAGCAGCCTGTGCCACTGCTGATATAGCGAGAGGGAGAGTGAAATTTTGAGTCCTGCCTGGAACCCTAAGGGGCATTCGGTACCCAACTGACCCATTAAAAAAAGGGGGCAGGTTTCCCTCACCCCATCACCGGCACCCAGCAACCAGCAGAGAGAGGTTGGGGGCCATTTTGGGTATAAACAGCAACTGCAGAAGCTCTTGTGCAAGCACTCAGCAACTGGCTGAGACAGGACGCCATTTTTACAGCAGTACCCATGGCAGTAGCTTGGGTGCGCGTGCCCCGAAACCAGAATGTAGAAGACAATATTTAGCCGGTGACTCTAGTGCACATGTGTGATCCAGGGATTCTACCAGAGGGAAAAACCCACATTTCCAACTGAATTTGAGTCTGACTGGGAGGATTGACAGGTGGCTGGGCACCCACCTAGGACTGTCCCCACACTCTCAACATATCACAGGCTCCAGGGCTCAAACCACCTAGGCAGAGCACCAAGGCAGAGCCCCACCAACTGGCTCAGGGAACATCTGCTTCTCTGCGGACAGGCTGGTGGGGTGGAGCAGACCCTCTGCACCCAGTGACTGTGGGAGACACTGACACTGTGTGCTGACACTGTGGAGAATTTGTGGCCACACAAGATTGCACAGAGTATTTCTGGGTGTCTGGGAAATCGCTGTGTGCAGCTCAACATGCTCAAAGCTCCCTGGTTGCCTGGTGTAGGTCACTGCAGCAGTATCCATGCTTGGAGTGAGGACTGTGCAGTTCATTTGTGTGGTTCATATGGCAGTATGGATGAGTGCTGCACCCACTGGGGGCTAACAACTGCAAACTGATCTCCTTGGCAGAGAGGAAGTGAGGGTATGATCACACCAAAAGATCATACCCCACCTTCTATTAACAAAAGGAGAGCTAACACTCCCAACTTAGGAGCTACCCTGGATACTCACCCCATCCTACAGCACTGATCAGAGCTCCCTGGCCACACCCACCACACACCTCTTGGTAATCACAGAAAGTACAGACACTCCACAAAGCCACAAAGGCATGCACAGTTCAAGGAAAAAAGACAACAGGAGAAAAAAACAAGCAACTCTAAATACCTAAAAATAAATGCAGAAATCCAAGAAAAAAAAAAAGGAAGACAACATGATGCTCCCAAAGGAACATATCAATACTTCAAAATTAGAATGTGAAGATGAGAGATTGAGGAAATTCTGGAAACAGAACTCAAAAGATTAATAATAGGATTACTCAGAAGCAATCAAGCAAATCCACGAATTAAAGAAATCTATACATAACATGAATGAAATATTTTCCAATAAAATTCAGATTTTAAAGAGAAGTCAAAATGAAATATTATAAATAGAGAACTCAATTGAGCAAATAAAAAAATGTGAGAGAAAGCCTTAACAGACTTGGTGAGGAAGAAGAAAGAATATCTGAGCAATAAGACAAGTCTTTGCAAATTTTTCAGTCAGACCAAAAAAGAAGAAATTAGAAAAATTAAAAGCAGTGCTGGAGATTTAGACAAACAGCCCAATATACAGGCCTTAGGAATCCCTGAAGGCATGAAGAGAGAGAATGGATTAAAAGGTTTATTTAGTGAAATAATTACAGAAAACTTTCCCAATTTAGAGAAAGAAAGGGACATTCATGTACAGGAAGTACACAGAACTCCTAATAGACATGACCAGAAAAGATCTTCACAATGACACACTGTAGTCAAACTTTCCACAGGAAAACATAGAAAAGATTCTAAAATGTGCACATGATAAACTCCAAACTACTTTCAGAGGATCTCCAATTAAAGTTACAGCTGACTTCTCATCAGAAACCCTTCAGGCTAGGAGAGAATGTCAAGATATATTCCAAGTCTTAAGAGAAAAAAACTGTCAGCCCAGAATACTGGACCCTGCAAAGCTCTCATGTATGAATGGAGGTGAAATAAAGACCTTCCATGACAAAGAGAAATTGAAAGAATTTGTCACCACCCATCCAGCCTTACAAATAATGCTTAAGAATGTGCTACACACAGAAACAGAGAAACATGGTCATCACTACCAAAGAATGTGAAGGTAGCAAATTACCCAGTAAAAGTACAAAGGAAATCCAAGGTAAACAATAGGAATATTTATGGAAAAATGCCAAGTTACTTACCAATAGTCACCTTGAATGTAAATGGTCTCTCAACACTCCAGTTAAAAAATACAGTCTAGCTGAATGGATTAAAAAACAAGATCCATCTATTTACCGTCTAAAAAAGAAACACTCCTCACTAACAAAGATACAAAGTGAAAGGAAGGAAAAAGATATTCCATGCTAATGGAAAGCAAAAAAAAAGAACAGGTGTAGTCATCCTAATACCAGACAAAAGAGACTTTAACATAAAAATCATTAAAAGAGACAAAGAAGGGCACTATATAATATTAGGGGATCAATTCAACAGGAAGACATGACTATAATAAAAATATATGTATCCAATTACAGGGTGCCTGGCTGTTTAAAAGAAATGTTAATGAATCTCAAACAAGACATGAACTCCAATACAACAGTAATGGGAGACTTCCAACACACTACTTCCAGCAATGGACAGACCAAGCAGAAGATCAACAAGGAAACAACAGGAACCAACACTATGGACCAAATGGACTTAATAGATACCTACAAAACTTTTCACCCCACAGTTGTAGAATACACATTCTTCTCATCAGTGCATGGAACTTTCTCTAGAATAGACCACATGCTAAGCCATAAAGCAAGTCTTAGCAAATTCAAAAACATCAAAATCATACCATGCATCTTCTCTGACCCCAATGGAATGAAGAAGGAAATCAACAACTCTAGAACATATGCAAACACATGGATACCGAACAACATGCTCCTGAATGAGCAATGGAGTCACAGAAGACATCAAAAGAGAAATCAAAAAATTTCTGGAAATGAATGAAGATGATAATTCAACAAATCAAAACATATGTGACACAGCAAAAGCAGTGATAAGAGGGAAGTTTATGGCAATTAGTGCTTACATCAAGAAATTGAAAAGACACCAAGTAAATGAGCTATCAGTGCATCCTAAGGACATACAAAAACAACCAATCAAATCCAAAATTAGGAGGAGGAAAGAAATAATTAAAATTAGAATAAACAAAATTGAAACAAAAAATATACACAAGATTAGTGAAATGAAGAGCTGGTTTAAAAATGAAAAAAAAATGATATACCACTGGTCCAACTAACCACAAAAAAGAGGAAGACCCAGATAAATAAAATCAGAGATGAAAAAGGAAATGTAACAGATACCACAGAAATAAAAAGAATCATCAGGAATTATTACAAAGAGCTGTATGCCAACAAATTGGGAAACAGAAGAAATGGATAGATTCATGGACACAAAAATCTATAAAAATTGAGCCATGAAGACACAGAAAACATAACAGACCAATAACCAAGACCCTCTCAATATAAAAAGCGCCTGGGACCAGTTATCTTCACTACTGAATTCTAACAAATTTAAAGAAGAACTAATTCCAATTCTTGTGAAGCTATTCAAAACAATTGAAAAGGAGAGAATCCTCTTGAACTCCTTCTACAAAGCCAGCATCACTTTCATTCCCAAACCAGAAACAAATACGAGAAAGAGAACTATAGCCCGAATCCCTGATGAACATAGATGCAAAAGTCCTCAACAAAACAACCTGGTATGGGCACAAAAACAGACATGTACCTCCGCCTTGTGGCGCCGGCACACCGGGTTCTAGTCCCGGTCAGGGCGCCGGATTCTGTCCCGGTTGTCCCTCTTCCAGGCCAGTTCTCTGCTGTGGCCAGGGAGTGCAGTGGAGGATGGCCCAAGTGCTTGGGCCCTGCACCCCATGGGAGACCAGGAGTAGCACCTGGCTCCTGCCATCGGATCAGCGTGGTGCGCTGGCCGCAGCATGCCGGCCACAGCGGCCATTGGAGGGTGAACCAACGGCAAAAGGAAGACCTTTCTCTCTGTCTCTCTCTCTGTCCACTCTGCCTGTCAAAAAAAAAAAAAAAAAAAAAAAAAAAAAAAAAAACAGACATGTAGACCAACAGAACAGAACATAAACTCCAGAAATCAATCCACACATCTACAAGCACCTTATCCTTGACAAAGGAGCTGAAATCAATCCCTGGAGCAAAGAGAGTCTCTTCACCAAATGGTACTGGGAAAACTGAATCTCCACATGCAGAAGTGTAAAACTAGACCCTTACTTTTACCTTGCACAAAAACCCACTCCAAATGGATCAAAAACCTAATCTGTGACCTGATACCATCAAACTACTAGAATACAATGGGGAAATGCTGCAAAGTATTGGCATAGGCAAAGAGTTCTTGGAAAAGACCCCAGAAGCATAGGTAATCAAGGCCAAAATTGACAAATGGGACTACATAAAGCTAAGAAGCTTTTGTACTGAAAAAAAAAAAAAAAAAACCTCAGCAAATTGAAGAGACAACCCACAGAATGGGAAACAATATTTAAACTATGCAACTGATATAGGATTAATATTCAGAATCTTTAAAGAGCTCAAGAAACTCAACAACAAAACAAACATTCCAGTTAAGAAACGGACAAATAACTTGAACAGACATTTTTCTTTTTAAGATTTATTTGAGAGGTAGAGTTACAGCAAAGAGAGGGAGAGAACGAGGTCTTCCATCCACTGGTTTACCCCCAAAGTGGCTGCAATGGCCAGAGATGGGCCAATCCAAAAGTGGGAGCCAGGAGCATCTTCTGAGTTTCCCTTGTGGGTGTGGGAGCCCAAGCACTTGGGCCATATTCTACAGCTTTCCAAGGCGATTAGCAGAGAGCTGAATCAGAAGAGGTGCAGCCAAAGGACATGGATCAGCGCCCATATGGGACGCTAGGGCCACAGGTGGAATCTTAACCTACTAAGCTAGACGCACCTGCCCCTTAAACAGCCATTTTTCAGAGAGGAAATTCAATTGGCCAACAGACACATGAAAAAATACTCAGAATCACTAGTCATCAAGCAGATGCAAATCAAAACCAGGATGAGGTTTCACCTCACCCCAGTCAGAATGGCTCTCATACAGAAATCAAAAAAACAATAAACACTGGCAAGGATGTGGGAGAAAAGGTACCCTAATCCATTACTGGTGAGAATGTTAACTGGTGTAGCCACTGTGGAAGACAATGTGGATATTCCTCAGAAATCTCAATATAGACCTACCATGTGACCCAGTCATACCACTTCTGAGAATTTACAGAAATGAAAAGAAATCAACACATGGAAGTGATCTTTCCCCCAGGCTCATTGCAGCTCAATTCACAATAGCTAAGATATGGAATCAACCCAGATGTCCATTAACTGATGACTGGATAAAGAAATTATTGTATATATACACTATAGAATACTATTCAGTGGTAAAAAATAAAATTCTGTCTTTTGCAACAAAATGGATACAATTGGAAACCATTATACTTAGTGAAATAAGCTAGTCTCAAAAGACAGTTACCATATGTTTTCCCTGATCTGAAGTAACTGATAGAGTACCTGAAATGTAATGTATTGCAGTGAAATGGACATTTTGAGATGTGATGACTGTTTTTAGCCCTTGTCTCTACTGTTTAGGAACACTTTTTTTCCTTCTATTTGTTTAACTCTTTACTTAGTGTAGGGTTAATCTCATGAGTATGAAGTAAACTGAAAATAAATCTCTGTAAAAATTAAGAATGGGGGCCAGCGCCGCAGCTCAATAGGCTAATCCTCCGGGTTCTAGCCCCGGTCGGGGCGCTGGAGTCTGTCCCGGTTGCCCCTCTTCCATGCCAGCTCTCTGCTGTGGCCAGGGAGTGCAGTGGAGGATGGCCCAAGTCCTTGGGCCCTGCACCCCATGGGAGACCAGGAGAAGCACCTGGCTCCTACCACCGGATCAGCGCAGTGCGCTGGCCGCAGTGCGCCAGCCGCGGCGGCCATTGGAGGGTGAACCAATGGCAAAGGAAGACCTTTCTCTCTGTCTCTCTCTCTCTCTCACTGTCCACTCTGCCTGTCAAAAAAAAAATTAAAAATGGGAATAGGAGAGGGAGAAAGAAAGGTTGGAGTGTAGGCAGGAAGGAGGGTAGCACGGGAAGTATCACTTGTCTCTAAATCTGTAAATATGAAATACATGAATACTGCATACCTTAAATAAAATTGTTCAAAAAGATTCAATGAACAGTTGTACATTCTTGAAAAATATGAACATATAAGATTTTAGCAAAGAAACGAGTGCATACAGTAACTGAACTGAAAAATACCAAAACCAAAATCTGTTAACACTCACTGAATGGGTTTAAGAGTCAATGAGAGAAGACATGGGAAAGAATTACTGAACTTGCAGACAAACGGATGGAATCATATTTAAAAATAGAAAAGGTAAAGGGATCTAAATTTTCCATACTTCACTGAAATGATAAACTGTTTTGTCAGTTATTTGTGGTAAGGTACATATGTATATCATAATGCCTAGAACAACCACTTTTAAAAAAAAAAGATGTAATCAAAGTGGTCTACTTCGAGACAGTACAATTACTTCAAAACAGAATCCTAAAAAAAAATCCTCAAATAATCCTCAGGAAGATAAGAAAATAGAAATACTCCTAAAAGAACAATAAACAGAAAGCAAATAAAATCATAGCTTACACCTTGATATATCAGTAATTACAATGGACCAATTAAATAATTAGAAGAGTTAATTTTAAAAACTCATACTCTTTATTAAAAAAAATTCATTTGAAAGTCAAAATTACAGAGAGAGGGAGAAAGAGAAGGATCTTCCAAACGCAGATTCACTGCCCAGATGGCAGCAATGACTGGGGCAGGGCAAGGCTGAAGCCAGGTGCCACAAGCTTCTGGGTCTCCCACTTGGGTTGCAGGAGCCCAAGCACTTGGGCCATCTCCGGCTAGTTTTCCCAGGCCATTAACAGGGAGTTGGATAGGAAGTAGAGCAGCTAAGACACAAACTGGTGCCCATGTGGGCTGGATGCAGGCATCACTGTCTGTGGCTTTACCTGCTACACCACAATGCCAGACCCATAAAAATCCAACCATACACTTTAAAAAAAAGATTTTATTTATTTATTTGAGAAGTAGAGTTATATACAGTGAGAGAGAAAGACAGGGAGAAAGGTCTTCCATCCGCTGGTTCACTCCCCAACAGGCCACAATGGCCATAGCTGAGCTGATCGGAAGCCAGGAGCCAGGAGATTTTTCTGGGTCTCCCACACGGGTGCAGGGGCCCAAGGACTTGGGCCATCTTCCACTGCTTTCCCAGGCCATAGCAGAGAGCTGGATCAAAGAGCAGCAGCTGGAACTAGAACTGGTGTCCATATGGGATGCTGGCACTGCAGGCCAGGGCTTTAACCCACTGCACCACAGCGCCAGCCTCAAACCATATGTTTTTTATATCAAGTCATTTCAGGTGGCCCAGTGTTGAAGGCTAACACTGCAGCAGCTAACCCTGCTGGCTATGCCAGCATCCCAGAGTGAAGTGCTGGTTCAAGTTCCAGCTGCTCTGCCTCTTATCTAGCTACCTGCTAATGTGTTTTGGAAGGCAACATAACATGGCCTAAATATCTGGAACCCAGTACCCTTGGGGAAGACCAGTATGAGTTCCTAGAACCTGGCTTTAGCCTAGCCCAGTCCCAACTGTGGTAGCCATTTGGGGAGTGAACCAATGGATGGAAAATCTCATTTTGTCTTCCCCTATCAGTCTGCCTTTCAAATAAATAAAATAAATCTTTCTTAAAAGCGTTAAGGGGTCTGGCATTGTGGTCTAGCAGGTGAAGACATGGTATGTGATTCATATGGGTGGCAGTTCATGTTTCAGCTGCTCCACTTCCTATCTAGGTCTATCTGGCTCCATTAATGGCCTGGGAAAAAGCAGTGGAAGATGGCCCAAGTTCTTGGTCCCCGCCATCCACATGAGAGACCCACATGATGCTTCTTGCTCCTGGCTTTGGCCTGACCCAGCCCTGGCCATTGCAGCCATCTGAGGAGTGACCCAACAGATGGAGACTTCTGTCTCTCCCTCCCTCTCTCTTACTCTCTACCTTCCAAATAATCTTTTTTTAAAAATCCTAATGCATCTTTAACCAAAAACAAACAAACAAAAAAAAGCAGCTTGTTTTCATCTATTTCAAAGACAAAGTGGCAGAGCAGATCTTCCATACCCTGGTTCACTCTACAAATGCCCAAAACAACCCAGACTAGGCCAGGCTAGGGCCAGAAACCCAGAACCCCAGGGGTGTCTCCCAGAGGTGTGGCAGGAATCCAAGCACTTGAGCCATCATCCACGCCTCCCAGGATGTACCAGCAGAAAGCTAGATTAGAAGCAGAGGTGCTGAGACTTGAACTGACACTCTGATATGGGACGTGAGATATGGGATGTGAGAGTATCAAGCAGTAGCCTAACTCACAACACTCACCCTTCTAGGGTGTATCTGATATCAGAAAGGCAATAGTCTTGTTCCTCAAAAATTGTGGCAGTAAGTTTTGATCTGGCAGTAGCCTGAGGGACCATCAATGGGTTAAGCGTTGGTACAACCCTCAGCCTGCAGTGTACCACAGATGACATCCATCAAAAGCACTCAGATGGCACTGTGGTTAAGCCCCCGCCTGAAGAGCCGACATCCCATATGGGTGCCAGTTGGAGTCCTGGCTGCTCTACTTCCAATCCAGCTCCCTGGCAATGGCCTGGGAAAGCAGTAGGAGGATGGTCCAAGTGCATGGGCTCCATACCCACATGGAAGACCCAGAAGAAGCTCCTGCCTCCTGGCTTCAGATTGGTCCAGCCACTACAGCCATTTGGGGAGTGAACCACCAGATGTAAGATCTTGTTCTTGTTCATTCTCATTCATTCATTCATTCTCTCTCTCTCTCTCTCTCTCTCTCTCTCTCTCTCTCTCTCTCTCTCTCCCCTGCCCCCACCCCGTGTGTGTGTGTGTGTGTATCTGCCTGTCTTTCAAATAAATCAAGCTTTTAAAAAAAGCACCCAGACATAGCTGCATAGGGCAAGGTATGGAAGGTATGGTGGGTGACAGAACTTGTGCCTGTACAAGGCAGGAAAGGTACTCAGAAAGAGTTAACAGAATCTTAGACTTGCACCTGACACTCTGGGAGTCCATGTGAACAGGGAAAAGGTAAAGCAGTCACAGGTGGCCTGGCTTGGCACTGAAGGAATCTCTCAGCTAGGAACCAACATGGATTTTGACTTTGGTTTTGTTTCCTATCTGGCCCTAGATATTTATGCACATCACTGACTACCAAGACAACAGTGATCCAACGTGACAAAAGATCAGTATTTGGGGGCCAGCGCCGTGGCTCACTAGGTTAATCCTCCGCCTGCGGCGCCGGCATCCCATATGGGTGCCGGGTTCCAGTCCCGGTTGCTCTTCTTCCAGTCCAGCTCTCTGCTGTGGCCCGGGACGGCATTGGAGGATGGCCCAAGTGCTTGGGCCCCTGCACCCGCAAAGGAGACCAGGGAAAAGCACCTGGCTCCTGGCTTCGGCTCGGCGCAGCGCCGGCCATAGCAGCCATTTGGAGAGTGAACCAACGGAAGGAAGACCTTTCTCTCTCTCTCTCTTTCACTGTCTAACTCTGTCAAATAAAAAAATTTTTTTTAAAAGATCAGTATTTGGCCGGCACCGTGGCTCACTAGGCTAATCCTCCGCCTGTGGCGCCAGATTCTGTCCTGATTGCCCCTCTTCCAGTTCTGCTCTCTGCTGTGGCCCGGGAGTGCAGTGGAGGATGGCCCAAGTCCTTGGGCCCTGCACCCGCATGGGAGACCTGGAGAGGCACCTAGCTCCTGGCTTCGGATCAGCGCAGTGCGCTGGCTGCAGCGCACCAGCCGCAGCAGCCATTGGAAGGTGAACCAACGGTAAAGGAAGACCTTTCTCTCTGTCTCTCTCTCTCACTGTCCACTCTGTCAAAAAAAAAAATCAGTATTTGCAAATATAATTTGGAAAAGTCACTAAAAGAATGAATGCAAAACTCTACATCACAACAAACAGCAAACCAAGGGGAAAGAGATTCTCACATTATAATATTCCAAATGTCTTGTTTTTTAATGAAAAATTTGAACATAAGAAATAGGTACTCATTGGCTCATCTGCAAAAATATAAAATTGACAGAATCCATCCCTGAGAAAGCCCAGACTTAAAAGGCTTTAAATAAACAGCTTATTTCAAAGGAAACCAAGAACAAAAAAAAAAGAGATAACACCTAGAATAACATATGAACAAAGATTATCAAAACGTACATAGAAATGATGAGAAAGAAATTAAAATAAACATCCTGGAGCATAGATGTAAAAGAGTTGAGATGACAAATTCACCAAAAGGTTCAGGAAAAGATTTGGGCAGTCAGGAGGATCAGTGAATCTGAACACAGGACAATAAAAGCAGTCTGACATCTTGGGATGGGATTATTTTTACAGTCCTTGTCTATACTCTTGCAGAACAATCGTCTTCCTACTTCCTACTTGTTTAGTTCCCTAATTAGTGGAGTATTGGGCCTGTGATCACAAAGTAAACTGAAAGCAGGTTATCACAAAAATTAAAAGAAAAAAATAAAGGAAGGAGGAGGGAACCAAGTAGGGAAGTATTTCATTCTTTTTTTAAAACATTCTTAAAATTATATCTATGAAATACATCAAACCTGTTCTCTTTATATAAATAAAGTTAACAAATGAAAATTTAAACTTAAAAAGTCTGAACAGCAGAAAAAAAGAAATGAACAGAGCCCAAGGCACCGTGGAACATTACTAGACATACCAACATAGACATTATGGGATTTCCAAGAGGAAATCTATGGGAAGAAAGACAGAAAAGTACTTTAAGTATAAAGAAAAGGACTAGACAGTAACTTGAAGGTATACAAAGAAATACCACCATTTAAGGCTACCACACAGGTAAATTTAAAAGCTGTTATTATTGAAACTTTCTTTCTATATAGTGTCTAATCATATTTTAAAAGGCAAATGAAAAAGTAAACCTGGGGTGGGCACTGTGGTGTGTGGGTAAAGCCACCAGTTCAAGTCACAGCTGCTCACCTCCAAACCAGCTCCCTGTTAAACACCTGGGAAAGCAGCGGACAATGGCCCAAGTACTTGGGCTCCTGCAACAACATGGGAGACTCAGAAGAGGCTCCTGGCTTCGGGATAGGCCCAGCTCCAGCCGTTGTGGCCATCTGGAGAGTGAACCAGCAGAGGGAAGATATCTCCCAATCTCTCTTTGTCTCACAACTGAAGATAAGCTGCTATCAATTAAAACTAGAATGTTAAGAATTTAGCATGCTAATTCTAAACCTCATGTTAATCACCAATAAAGCAGTAAAGAAAAAAAGAACAGAAAAATGTGGAGGGGAAGTATGGTATACAATCAAAAATCAAAACACAAAATAAGGCAGTATTGGAATTGAGGCACAAATACACAAACATATATATGACGTAAAATTGCAAATTAAGTCCTTCCATATCACTCATCATGACATGACATGAAGATTTTTAAAAAGAAACAAGATCCAATGACATAACACTGACAACAGATTCACTTTAGGACCAACCAAATAGGCTGAAAGTGAAATAATAACAAAAATATAAATATATTACAAGTAAATAGTAGTCAAAAAGAGTTTGAGTAGATATGCTAATATCAAATAGTTAAATAAATAATTGTTACAAGATATAAATGTGGTCATTATGTATTAATATAAGTGTCAATCAGGAAGGTATAACAATTATAAACAGATATAAACACACCACACACACACAGACCAAAATACATGAAGCAAAAACTGAAGAGAAAAATAAGTCAGTAATCACTGGAGATTTCAATATTTCATTTTCAATAATGTATAAAACTATACAGAAATCAGGATTTGAACAATAAAACACTTCACTGAACAATACTAGAATACAAATTCTTCCCAAGTACACATGAATGTTCTTCAGCAGAGGTCATGTTAAGCCACCAAAAATGTCATATAAATTTTAAATGACAGGGGCCAGTATGGTGGCACAGCATGATAAGCTGTTCAGCCTACAACACCAGCATCTCATGTGAGCACTGGTTTGAATCCAGGCTGCTCCACTTCCACTCCAGCTCTCTGCTAATGTGCCTGGAAAAGTAGCGGAAGATGGACCAAGTGCTTAGGGCTCTGCCACCCATGTGACAGACCCAGATGGAGCTCATGGCTCCTGGCTTCAGCACATCCCAGCCCAGCCTTGACAGTTGCAGCCACCAGGAGAGTGAATCAATAAATGGAGGATGCTGTCTCTACCTCTGCCTTTCAAAGAAATAAATATTTTTTAAATATTTATGAAATAAAACTACCTTCATCAAACTTGATGGAATCAGAAGAGGAACTTGAAAAAGCACAAATAATCTATAAATTAAAAAGCACACACTTATAAAGCAAATGAATCAGGTAATTACAAAATACCCTGTAGGGATGGAGTCATGGCACAGCCAGTTAGGCTGCCACCTGAGATGCTGGCATCCCATAAGATGGCCCCAATACTTGGGCACCTGCTATCCATGTAGGAGACCAGGATGGAGCTCTAGGCTCCTGGCTTCGGCCTTGCTCAGCCCTAGCCAATGCAACCATTTGGGGAGTGAACCAGCAGATGGAAGATCTCTATTGCTAGTCACTCTGCCTTTCAAATACACAAATATGTACAAAACAAAAAAACTACTTGGAGATGAATGTATGAAAACTACCTAGTAAAACCTATGGGACACTGCAAAAGCTGTGCTCAGTGGGAAACTGGTATATCCAAGTGATATTAAAAGAAAGAAAACCTCCAAATTAGTAGCCTGATTTTTTTTAAATATTTACTTATTTATTTGAAAGTCAGAGTTACAGAGAGAGAGAGGTCTTCCATCCGATGGTTCACTCCCCAACTGGCCGCAGTGGTCAGAGCTGCGCTCATCCGAAGCCAAGAGCCAGGAACTTCCTCCGGGTCTCTCACATGGGTGCAGGGGCCCAAGCACTTGGGCCATCTTGCACTGCTTTCCCAGTAGCCTAATATTGTAACTTAAGGACACATAAAGGGCAAACTACAACTGAAGACAGCAGAACAAATACCAGAGCAGAAATAAAATAGAAAAACAATAGAGCTCCCATACTCGACCTAGACATCAAAGGACAGGGATGCCCCATCAGAACACTGTCCTTTGGACACTAGACATAATACCTCCCAAGGATGTTTCCACAAAAAAACCAACAGGGCTCTCCAGGGCTCTCCATGGCCAACACTACTGCCAAGCCAGAAGTCACTCGAGGCCCTGAGAAAACCCTATGGATCACTGCAAAACAGCACCTGAGTTTAACAAGGACAAGATGGCAAAGTTCAAGGAGGCCTTCCAGCTATCTGACCCAGTGAGTTATGACAAGATCCTATAAAGCTGGTGTCAAAAGGTGATGAAGGCCCTGTATCAGAACCACAACAAATCCAAGGAGCTCAAGATCCTGGAGGACACCAGGAGTGATGAGCTGAAATCCCAGAGTATGGACTCTGTGACTTGCCTGTCTATGCACTAAGCAGTGGCCAAGAATCAAGACTAAGGACCACATGATGGCTACCTACAGGAGTTTTAGGTGTTTGACAAGGAGAGGAACAGCAAAGTCATAGAAGCAGAGCTCAGACACAGCCTTACCACCCCAAGAGATGACGAGGAGGTGGTGAAAACTGCTCTAACAGGATGTGAGGACAGCAATGGCTCTATCAACTAGCCACAGATGGCTCAAGTGTTTGGGCCCCTGCCACCCACCAGGCAAACCCAGATGATGCTCCTGGCTCCAGCTTGTCCTAGCCCTGGCCATTACAATCATCTGGGGAAAGCACCAGCAGATGGAAGCTGTTTCCTCCTCTCTCTGTAACCCTTTCAAATAAACAAATCTTAAAATTTGAAAAAAAAAAAAAAAGAGGCCGGCGCTACGGCTCACTAGGCTAATCCTCCGCCTTGCGGCACCGGCACACCAGGTTCTAGTCCCGGTCGGGGCGCCGGATTCTGTCCCAGTTGCCCCTCTTCCAGGCCAGCTCTCTGCTGTGGCCAGGGAGTGCAGTGGAGGATGGCCCAAGTGCTTGGGCCCTGCACCCCATGGGAGACCAGGAGAAGCACCTGGCTCCTGCCATCGGATCAGTGCGGTGCGCTGGCTGCAGCACGCCGGCCGCGGCGGCCATTGGAGGGTGAACCAATGGCAAAAGGAAGACCTTTCTCTTTGTCTCTCTCTCTCTCACTGTCCACTCTGCCTGTCAAAAAATAACAAAAATAAATAAATAAATAGTTTCATTAAAAAAATTTTAAAAAAAAGAGTAGTTAGAATTTTATGCTCTATGATGTCCTGCTTCAATCTTCAACCAGAATAGGGAGATTTTGCTTTGTGGGGAGATCCTGAGGTTAACCTAACAGTTGATGCCACAGAGAAGACAGAATTGAGTAGACACTTGATCACAACCGCTCTTCCTATTATTTATCATTGCAAAGATGGTGAATTTAGGATGAAGAAGGACTTCATAAACTTCGTACTTGAACAAAAGTAGAAGTGTTGAAACCGTTTCATCCTAGTGTGGTCCAGGTTCGATTCTGATGATAGTATGTCAGCCTTCTTCCCAGCCATCTATGTGCATCAGGACTTGTCGTAACTATTTTATCAAAGACCTCGGATGCCTGTTGAGGGATCACACAGCTTTCACTTTAGCAACCCTGCTTTCAGTACTGTTATGGGTGCTCTGTTAACAATACAATATTTGTGGCAGACTGCAATTGTCTTTCAAAAATGCACAGACCCGAGGCCAGTGCTGTGCAGCAGTTGGTTAAAGCCACTGCCTGCAAAGCCAGCATCACAATTTGAGTGCTAGATGCTCCACTCTGACTCAGCTCACTGTTAATCCAGCTAGAAATCCAGTAGATGATGTCACTAGTACTTCCGCCTCTGCCACCTATATGGAGACCAGGATAGAGTTCGTGGCTCCTGACTCTGGCCCCAGCTATTGAAGCGTTTGTATGGTAAACCAGCAGGTGCAAGTTCTTTCTCTCCCCTTCTGCCCCCTCCCTCCCTCCCTCTGTAACTCTTGCCTTAAAATAAATTTTTAAAAAAGATTTTCCACAAATACCATAAGATAACACTCCAGGTTCATAGCTGGCTACAGATAAACCCTAGGTAATTTTTAGAGATATTGTTCTGACAAAAAAAGATAGCTCACTTCTTAAGTAAACTGTGACTTGCATATATACTGGAGGGTTTAGCCTAGATTATCATTAGACAGTCTGTGTTCAGGAAATAAAAAACTAGGTATGAAAGTTTGAAATATGATTAACAGCATAGTGACTAAAAATAAGAACTAATGACATGTAATATAATTTAGGTATGTTTAATATAATTGTTTTCAAGTATGATAAGCTGAAAAACTAGATTTCTGTCAAATTTATTCCCTTAAGGAGGCAGAAGTCTCATCTGCTGGTTCATTCTCCAAATGCTCCCAGTGGCTGTGGCTGGAGGACCAAAGCTAGGAACTCAATCCAGAGCTCTCCTATGGATGTCAGGAACCCAATGACTTGAACTGTCCTAGGGTCTCTGTGTTTGCAGCAAAATGGAATCAGCACCCACACCCCCAAAATCAGACACACTAACCACCACCTTTAACTGCTAAACCAAACACCTGCCCCCACTTTTGTGTTTTTAAAGACACCGGGGGGGGGGGGGGGGGGGCGTGTGTGTGTGTGTGTGTGTGTGCTGTGGCATAGCAGGTAAAGCTGTTGATTACAGTGCTGGCATTCCATATGGCCACCGGTTCGAGTCCTGGCTGCTCTACTTCCAATCCAGCTGTTATGGCTTGGGAGAGCAGTAGAAGATGGCCCAAGTCCTTGGGCCCCAGCACCCACTGTAGGAGACCTGGAGGAAGCTCCTGGCTTCAGATGGGCACAGCTCTGGCTGTAGCAACCATCTGGGGAGTGAACCAGCAGATGGAGGACCTCTCTCCCTCTGCTTCTCCTTCTCTGTGTAGCTTTGACTTTCAAATGAGCAAATAAATTAAAAAAAAAAAAAAAGGCAGTAGAAGATGGCCCAAGTCCTCAGGTCCCTGCCTCCATGTGGGAGACCTAGAAGCTCCTGGCTTCTGGCTTCGGATTGGTGCAGCTCTGGCCACTACAGCCAACTGGGGAGTAAACCAGAAGATGGAAGACTTCTCTCTCAGCCTCTCCTTTCAAATAAATCAATCAATCTTATAAAAAAAAAAAAAAAAAAGACATTTGAGGAAAGTGTTTGGCCTAGTTTAGCTACCGATTAGAACACTTTCAACTGACAGTGCAATGCCTGGCTCAGGCTCCCGATTCCAGCTTGCTGCTAATGCAGACCCTGGAAGGCAGTGGTGACTGCTCAAGTAGTTCCTGTTACCAACACAGGAGGCCTGAACTAAGTTCCCAGCTCTTGCCTTAGCCCTGTCCCCAGTTACAGCCTCAGGCCATTTGGGGAGTCAATCATTGGATGGAGCTCTTTCTCGAGTGAATAAAAATGACTCATTTATTTAAAAGTTACAAGACAAACGGAGATTCGGTTTCTTCTTGATTATAGTGTGTGGTACTTCACAGGTGGAAATCGGCAAGATGGAACACAATGTAAATGTATTTTCACTCCTTCAAGAGTTAGAATGGCATTTTCACCTTACAGTAGGGGAGGGGTGCAACGGGAGTAACTGCCCAGACTTAAAGCCATCTTAGGAAGGAGGTACCTTTCTCTGAAGGGAGGACAGAACTTCCACTTTGATTATGGCCCTGTCTAAATAAGGTTGGAGTTTGTGAACTCAAGAGGCTTCCATTGCCTTGGCAGCTCATGACAAGAGCCTCGGGTGATTACTGACGTCATAAATAAATAGTGTCAATTGTTAAATCAACAACGGGAGTCACTGTGCAACTACTCCCCATATAGGAGTATTTCAGACATGGAAAGCCAACTCTGGCACACACACACAAAAAAAAAACCAAAAAAAAAAAAAACCAAAAAAAAAAAAAAAAAACCTAAATGAAAGATCTCTGTGAGACCCCAGCAGAAAGAATGGGCCATCAAAGGAGGAGGTACCTTTCTCTGAAGGGAGAACTTCCACTTTTGACCATGGCCTTGTCTAAATAAGGTCGGAGTTGGCAAACTCAAGAGGCTTCCCTAACCTGGGCAGCTCATGACAAGAGCCTCAGGTGATTACTGACACCATAAACAAGAGTGTCAATTGTTAAATCAACAACAGGAGTCACTGTGCACTTACTCCCCATGTAGGATCTCTGTCCTTAATGTGTTGTACTATGTGAATTAATGGTGTAACTAGTACTCAAACAGTACTTTATACTTTATGTATCTGTGTGGGTGCAAACTGTTGAAATCTTTACTTAGTATATAATAAGTTGATCTGTATATAAAGATAATTAAAAATGAATCTTAATGAAGAACGGGATGGGAGAGGGAGTAGATGAGATAGTTGTGGGTGGGAGGGTGGTTATAGGGGGAAAACTCGCTATAATCCAGAAGTTGTACTTTCGAAATTTATTAAATAAAAGTTTTCTAAAAAAAAAAAAAAGCCATCTTAGGAGCATCTTCTACCCAACTTAGTATAAATTTCCAACTGGCATAACTCTTAGTATCAGGGAAGGTCGTATAGTCCGCAGGTGCGCTGGGTCCTTACTGGCTGCCACCCCCAAGATCCAGGATTCTGAAATATGGCTCATAGCCTCTCACGGCAGGCTGCGCTCGCCATTCAAGATCCTAACATGGGGGACAGAGATCCATTCTCTAATATCCTACCTAAATCAGCAGACTTCTGCCTAGCAGATGGCCTCTTAGTACCACTACTCTTCCCTTTCATTTAGGAGTTTCCCTAAGATGTGTGGGATCCTGAGGACAGTTTTCCTCTCCAAATAACCTAATGCCCACAGACTGTATTAACATTCATTTTCCTCATATAACACTAAGTGTGGAGAACAAATAGAAACACTGATTAACTCAACAGGTCAATAGCATCAAAACTCCAGGCTGGCATCACTAAGCTACTTTTACCTCATATAACAAAATGGCTGCAACAGCTCTAATCAGACATACCATATTCAAACATAAAAGGCAAGGGGCAGCATAAGTCAGTTTCACCTCCAGAATTTGACAGAAGATACTCTTAGGAAAACCTCTCCCATCTCCTTGATCTGGCCACATGCCCATTTCTAAACCAAGACGTACTGCACCTTTCCTGAAAGCAATGATGCCATCAGGCAGACAGTAGGGCAGTGCCTTCTTAAGTAGCCCGGGCATCCCTAAAGCCTCTCTACTTTGAGGCCACACTACACACAGCTTCCCTACAAGCAGTGATCCTCTTGGGTTACAACCTACCATTTCCTCTAAGTATCTGCTTCTGCTGTTAATTTTCTAGTCTTAAAAGCTAAAAAGGTGGCCTTTGGTCACTGCTGAAATCGTTTCCTTGCACTGAGGCAAGAAGCTAAGACTTTCAGCCCAATTCTAATGGTGGAAGAGCTTCAAAAAGGAAAAAAAAAGTCTGCTCTATTAAATAATACCATTATGGTCACACCATTCATAGTGATGGTGCATGGGGAGAGTAAATGTGCATTCTTTCCAGTTTATCTGTGAACCTAAAACAGTTCTATGTAGTTTCTAAAATTTTAAGATTCAACATGATTTGTAGATATAATTCTAACAACATGATATTTCCTACCTCCCTCCTCCTCCTACAGGTCAATTTTTCTCTGGAATGCCCACTTTTTAAAAATCTGTTTTCACTTTAATTGAATGGCAGACAGACAGATCTCCCACCCACTGGTTCACTCCCCACAAAGCCTACAACAGCTAGGCCTGAGCCAGGATAAAGCCCAATCTGGGTCTCCCATGTGGGTGTCAGAACTCAAACTCGAACCATCATCCTCCCAGGTGGCTCCCAGGGTGCACCTCAGCAAAAACAGGATAGGAAGCCAAAGCCAGTCCTGTAACCAGACACCCTGATTTGGCATGCAGGTGCATTAATCACTGCACCCAACACCCACCCTGCTAATGTCCACGTTTGAGCATTTACCTGTATGATTCCTTTCTCCCATTTTTGACTAGTAGAATCCTGTTTACCCTGGCAGTCTCCCCAGCTATACTTCCCTACTCTGTGAGAGCTACAACTGATGACATCTACAGGGGTATTTCAAAAATTTCTAGTTAAATATGCCTTCTTGGGGTCAGCATTGCAGTCACCTGTGATGCTGGCATCCCATATAAATGCTGGGTCAAGTCCTGGCTGCTTCACTTCTGACCCAGCCCTGCTAATGAATCTGGCAAAGCAGTGGGAGATGGCTTAACTACTTGGCGCCCTGCCACCCAAGTAGGAGACCCAGATGGAGTTCCAGGTTCCCAGCTTCAGCTTTAACCAGCCTCCAATGTGGCCATTTTGGGGAGTGAATCAGCAGATAAAATGTTTTCGGTCCCTCAAAAATTTAAAGGACTTATTTGAAAGTGAGAGTGAACCATCTGCTGATTCACTCCCCTAGATGGCCAGCACTGGTTCAGATCCGAACCAGTAGCTTCATCCAGGTCTCCAACGTGGATGGTAGGGGCTCAAGCACTTGAGCCATCTTCTGCTGCTTTTCCCAGGCCATTATCAGGGAGTTGGATAAGTAAAACAGCTGGAATACAAACTAGCATCCACATGGAATGCCAGCACTGCAGGCAGAGGTTTTACCAACTATACCACAACACTGGCCACCAAATAAAATTTTTAAAACTATGCCTTCTTTCCTCCTTCTTGCATCTTCATTCAGGAAAAACAACAGTGATAATGGCTAGTTACAGCAGTTACACTGTGAAATAAAGGTGACACTAAGAACAGAAACCACGTGCAAAAGAAGGGATGGCAAAAACACTATAACACTCATTGGTCACAATGCTTCTTGGGATACCTGTAGATTCTTTTTTAAAGATTTATTTATTTGAAAGTCAGAGTTACAGAGAGGTGATAGAAGAGAGGTCTTCCATCCAATGGTTCACTCTCCAGATGGCTGCAACAGCCGGAGCTGCCCCAATCCGAAGCCAGGAGCTTCTTCCAGGTCTCCCATGTGGGTGCAGGATTCCAGGCCATAGCACAGAGCTGGATCAGAAGTGGGGCAGCCGGGACTTGAACCAGCACCCACATGGGATGCCAGCATTGCAGGTGGCAGCTTTACCCACTTCGCCACAGCGAAAGCCCCCTGTATTCTTTTAAAACCTTTGTATTAGTTTTTCTTATGTTACCAGCAGTTATGTTACCAGCAGTTCAGTGCAACTAATCCACCACACACTGACTTAGGGAAAAATACTTTCTAGGTAAAACGAAAATTATAAATAATGGGCTTCAAGCAATTAAGATTTCAGAATTTCTGAGTCAGAATACATGCTCCCTCCAGGTCAGCCAAGCACCAGCAAACACTTTCAGAGGGCAGCTGAGTCCAACCCCAAGAGCGGAAAGCTACACAGGAAACAAAATAAGAGCAAGGTACCTAGAAAATCACCTCAATGAGGGCTGGCTGCTGTGGCCAAAATATCTGAATAAAGAACAGTGAATTATTTAGAATATTTTTACAAGCAAAATCAGAAAAAATATTTCAAATACTGGTTTAAAATCACCCAATCTGCCTAAGCTATACTCATTCTACTCTGTTCTCACGTATCTTCACTAAAATCAGGTATTTGAAATTGAGGCAGCATGGCCAATTTTTTACAACTTTGGTTTATAGAATCATACTAGGTAGCATACCTTAGAAGCTATTCCCAACTATGTCTGTTTATGAATTAAAATTAATGCCAAGTGGTCATGGCAGAATATGCCTACAACTCGACGGAGTAGCAGTGGAAGGATGAAAAATCCACAGAATTCCTTGTTATTATTTTCACCCTGGAGCTTTGAAACACGCTGCTGTTCAGAATACTTGTGAAAAAGTGAAGGTACACCTGGAATGCTGATATACACATCCCATTCCCAGGATGCTTTAACCAGACTGGGGAAATAATAGTAAGAACATTTTCGCAAGGCAGTTTCCACTTGTGCTGACTCAAATGCTAATTACTCAAATGAGTCAGTCCTGAGCAGGTAACTGTACAAAGTCACACAAGTTTACAAAAACAGAAGGGCTGCATGTGATGTGAGTTTACTTTATTAATATACATCTGCAAAGAACAGTACAATCAGCAAAATACTGCTATTGAAAGATATTATTAAGTATTTTAACAGATCTTAAGTCTGAATACTTACAAATAGGAAATACATCTAATTCTGCAGGGGCAGAGATTAAAGAATAATTTTAGGGGCTGGCACTGTGGCATAGCAGCTAAAGCCACCACCTACAGTGCCGGTATTCCACATGGGTGCCGATTCTAGTCCCAGCTGCTCCACTTCTGATCCAACTCTCTGCTATGGCCTGGGAAAGCAGTGGACGATGACCCGAATCTTGGGGACCCTGTACCCACGTGGGAGACATGGAAGAAGCTCCTGGCTTCAGATCAGCGCAGCTCTGGCCGTTGTGGCCATCTGGAAAGTGAACAAACAGATCGAGGACCTCTCTCTCTGCCTCTCCTTCTCTGTGTAACTGTAACTTTCAAGTGAAATAAATCTTTTTTAAAAAAAAGATTTTAAGAGCACAAACTTAGCCAGCGCCGCAGCTCAATAGGCTAATCCTCCACCTAGTGGCGCCGGCACACCAGGTACTAGTCCCGGTTGGGGCGCCGGATTCTTTCCCCGGTTGCCCCTCTTCCAGGCCAGCTCTCTGCTGTGGCCCGGGAAGGCAGTGGAGGATGGCCCAAGTGCTTGGGCCCTGCACCCCATGGGAGACTAGGAGAAGCACCTGGCTCCTGCCTTCGGATCAGCGCGGTGCAACGGCCGCAGCGCGCAAGCCGTGGCGGCCATTGGAGGGTGAACCAACGGCAAAAGGAAGCCCTTTCTGTCTATCCACTCTGCCTGTCAAAAAAAAAAAAAAAAAAAGAGCACTTAGAGGTGAGTATTGTGGCACAATGGGTTGGTTAAGCCACTGCTCGGGATGCCTGGGATGAAGTCCCACCTCTGCTTCTCTGCTTCTGATGCAGCTTCCCAGGAGGCAGCAATGATGGCCCAAGGACTTGGTTCCTATTACTAAGAGAAACATGGATGTTGTCTTCAGAATGGATCAGCCTTGGCTATTGTGGGCAGTTACATAATCAATCAGTAGACAAAGATCTCTGTCAATTTGCCTTTCAAGTAAATCTTTTAAAAACAAACAAAAAGTACAAATTTTAAAGTATGTAATATTTTTATTGAAAAGATGTGTAAGTTTAGTAAATTACAGTAACTTCACTACCCTAAAAAGCATTTTCGTTTTTATTGACCTCAGTCCTCAGACACATTAACAGTTACATACCATGACGAGCAGCACAATGTAATTACAAATTTCCACACCATTAGAAATGCTTCAAATTTTCAGTCCAAAAGACAAACCCAGAAACTTTCCAAGATGAATATTTACAAATACAGTGCAGGAAAAAACAAAAAATTTCAACAGTTTTGACATGCTTTCTCTTGGACAAAAAGTTGCTACAGAGAGTGGAATAGCTGATAGTCTATAGGTCACAGAAAAGAGAACTTGAACCAGAAAACACTGAAGAACTATGCTTTCCAAAACCTTCCAGTGATTTTGAAGACAAACACAACTAAGTATACTTCCCAAGTTTCAAATTTTCATTAATTGACTTTAGTAATCAATGATGGCACCATGCTGCATACATTGCTGTCTTTGGTATCCCTGCAATATTTTCATTTATTGAGAAAACTTGCAGGCAAGAACTATATTACACCAAAGCAAGGTAGCAAGAAAACTGGTTACCGTGGAATAATAAGGCCCTAAGAAAGGCAGCAGGTCGTATAGTTACCTCCTTGTGGGCAAAATCCCTGCCCTAAAACTATGCAACCTACTACCTCTTCCTAGGAACCCATTTTTTTCTTGTCGGTCTTCTACTTGGCAGCTGTACTTCAAATTAACCCATAAAGTTAGGCCACATTTTTGTTTCAAACTTTCAGTCCAATAAGAATTCACCGATGCTTTTATGTTACTAGCCTTGTAACCCCATAAACCACCTCTAGCAAATCACAAAAGAACAAGAAAATCAGTCAATGACACCAGGGGATGCAAACCATCCTTAACTCAATCCATCACATATTGCTAGAGCCACATACTTCTGAAACACTTAAAAACAGTCTACCAAAATTTAAATACCAAATTTCATAAAACACCCAGCCTTTTCTGATAAACTAGGAAATTAGTTGACACTGTGTATAATTCATCTTGCCTATTAGCTGGAGTAAATTAACTAATTCCTTTAGAAGTCACGTTTCCTAGTTACAAGCCTCTGCAGTTAATTCCATTTTCCACAAACTTTTTGAAGCATTTTTGTATTTCAGCTTTTGACCCACAGTCATAAGCAGAAGCAAATTTTGATCATAATGTCTGTCATCATTAGAAGTAAGATTTCAGACTGTCATACTTCCCATAAAGGCACTTTTCAGTAAAATGTACCATTCCCCACAATTCAATCCACTCACTCTGTTTGGCTAATATGGGCCTTTAAGTAATTAATAAAAGACATGCATTTTTCCCTCATACTTTAGTAGATATTAAGTTTCAAACTACAGAGTGGTAACTGTATCCACATTGGAGGGACATGTGTTAGAAAACCACAAAATACCATGATTGGGATCTGCCACACATTCAGCAAGTTATGCATACTGTCAATTTAACAAAGATAAGACAAATTCCCCGAACAGTCCTACAAAAAGGCAGTGAATATCAATATCCCCACCAGCAGCCAATGCTTTTACATCCAGTTTAGAACAAGACCAATTTTCCATTCAGGTGTTGATCTATATGCCAGGGATCTACAAAGCATTAATTTGGTCCAGAATAATCACCTGGATTGGGCCCATCAATTTCATGGAAAGTTCTTGTTGCCAATGCCACTACACTGTGATCCTAGAAGATATTAAATATTAAGATTAGGGACAGGGGCCAGCGCTGTGGCATAGTAAGCTAAGCCTCCACCTGCGGCACTGGCATCCTATATGGGCACTGGTTCAAGTCCTGGCTGCTGCTCTTCCAATCCAGCTGATTATGGCCTGGGAGAGCAGTGGAAGATGGCCCAAGTGCTTGGGACCCTACATCCATGGAGGAGATCAGGAAGAATCTCCTGGCTTCAGATACCCTCAGCTCTGGCCACTAAGGCCATTTGGGAAGTCAATCAGCGGATCGAAGACCTTTCTCTCTGTCTCACCCTCTCTTCTCTACTTCTTCTAAAGAAAAAAAAGATTAGTGATAATGGGAAATATTTGTGAAAAAGTGAGCTCTCCCCTCATACCCACACCTTGTCTCTTTTCTCTCTTGCACAAAATAAAAAATGTAAACAGCAAAGCAGTTCATATCAGGGAGCTATTTTAACCATTTATGAAGCAAGGAAGCATATGGTTTGCCCAATGAAAAAAGCTGAAATGTGGACTATCTTCATATATATTAAAACTTTAGTAGCCCTTTCTAACATTTTTATATTTCTTTACCAGTGACCATACGGACCTCCCCATGTGAAGATAGTCTCAGGTGATCCCCCTGTGTGAATGAGTGACAACTTCAGCTGAGATCTTGGCAACTTACCAGGAGTAAGTAAGTGTAGAACTCAGAGCCCATCATTCCTTTTCCAGGCTTCTGAGTTAAGCTGGTCCAAAGCAACACACCAATAAAACAATATATGCACCATTCTCCAAGACCACTCAAAACTCAAACACGGAATGAACTCTCACTGTAAGATTCAGCACCCTTCCAGTTTTTATTTACCTTTTCCAGGACCTCAGCCTGGACCTAAGTTCCAAGAGGTAGAGCAGTGAACCCAGTTCCTTATTAAGACTGCCCAAAGGGTACACACCCCTTCATTTTTTTTTTTTTTTGCTTAATTTCAAATCTCTGAAAGGGATCATATTTGAAAATTTAAAATGTTAGATCACTAAGCTACTATATTTGTAAAGAGCACATTAACAACCGATAAATACACAAAAATGGCAAAATTAATCCTTCAGAGTTGACATATAATCGAGATTAAAACAAATAATAATGCAGCAAGTCTACTCCTCAGGGAAGGCAATAGATTGTATAGTTATCTCCTGAACAGGGTAAAATCACTACCCCACAACTATACAATCTACTACCTCACTCTGATAGAGCAATCTTCTCTTCTGGAATGCAGATCACAATCTCTTTTAAAAGAAAATTTCAATATAAATTATAAGCAGCAACGAAAATCAAATACACACTTATTCTGACATACAGAAATGAAACAAGCAGAAAGTATCCCCATCCTATCCCAGTCTAGTCATTAAAGGTTTTTCAACCTCTACAGAATAAAATCACACTACAGTTTTAGACAAGTTAATCTTAAACACTGTACAATTAATGATTTTCTAAGAGGCCACCTGCATGCAGACTTTTCTATCACTTTAGGAAAGACAGTAGATTGTATAGTTATCTCCCAGTGGTGGGTGTGACCCTAAAACTATACAACCTACTACCTCATCCCACAGTGAAGAGAACCCAGGGTGAACGTTGAAAAGGAACCACCGTTGCGCAGCATAGGAAAGGCTTTCTTCTTAGCAATCCTGGTTCCCTGTGTAACAAACAAAAAGAGTATTACTCCACTTTCATTCACTTAACTTGAAATTTAACTGAACATTTTCACTACTTGTAAAATGTGCTTTCTTTTTACTTTCTATTTCACCAGTGTTACTTCAAATGCTTTGTCATCTGAATCTAATCATACCATACGTTTACAAGATTTAAAATTCATGTTCTTATTAGCACCACTATCTCATACTATCAAAATGTGATTTTCTTACTAGTAATAAAAATTCATAAAAATCACTTATCCCTCCTTGATAAAGAATTACAAAGCAAACCACTGGCTCTAAAGAGCTCTGTGACTCCAAATATCCTGTGCAGCATGCATAATCCATGACTAAATGTGCTAATGTACAAAGGGATGATCTCAGAGACCCTAATTTTTAGAAGAATTTACACATTTGACCCAATAGCAGCAACAAATAAATGGTCTTACTAGCAGGAAATTAAAATAATCAACTAGATCTGAATCAGGGTCAAGACTCTAGCCAGAAAGTTGCTGTAAGGATCAAACACTGTTTAACACCTATTAAAAAAAAGCAACATGACCATTTTAGTTTTATAATCAAAATCTTTTTTTTTTTTTTTTGGACAGGCAGAGTTAGACAGTGAGAGAGTGAGAGTGAGAGTGAGAGAGAAAGGTCTTCCTTTTTCCATTGGTTCACCCCCCAAGTGGCTGCTACAGCTGGTGTGTTGCTGCCAGCGCACTGCGCCGATCCGAAGCCAGGAGCCAGGCACTTGCTCCTGGTCTCCCATGCGGGCACAGGGCCCAAGGGCCTGGGCCATCCTCCACTGCCTTCCCAGGCCACAGCAGAGAGCTGGCCTGGAAGAGGAGCAACCGGGACAGAATCAGGCACCCCGACCAGGACTAGAACCTGGGGTGCTGGTGCCGCAGGCGGAGGACTAGCCTAGTGAGCCACAGCACCGGCCTATAATCAAAATCTTAAAACCTCAATTAATCTAAACCGTGGGGAACCATTAGCCTTCAATTTACAGACTTCATTCTTAAAAGGTAATTAATATAAAGATTATTTAAAGGAGGCACTAAATTTAATACTAAATATCTAGTCATTTAGTAATCCAAACCATTTTTTTTTTTTACAAAACATACAAAAACATGTATCTCAATGTACTAGAATTTTAAATTCAGAAACAAATCTATACACCAAGTCAACTGATTTTCCCAAAGGGTCCCAAGACAATTCAGTTGGGAAATTTTTTTCAATACTGTGATATGGAGACAACTAGGTAAACACATGCAAAAGAATGATTTTGGACTCCTTTATCATATCATAAACAAAAGTAACTTAAGTCAAATAAATAACCTAACTTAAAGAAGGGCAAAAGATTTATTTCACCAAGGGTCAAAAGCACAAATAGGCAATAAACACATGAAAAGTTGCTCAACACTATTCATTAAAGGAAATGCAAACCAAATCCATGATGAGGTTGAGGTTATCACTTCACACCCACCAGGATGGCTAACACTCAGAAAGATAGCAATAAAGGTTAGCAAGGATGTAGAACAGGGGCGGGCAAGGTCTGGTCCATGGGCAGTCTGATAAGAATTCATTTGATCTGGCTCTGCCAAGGCAACAGCAGGGACTCGAGATGGAGTAAATCTGTAGCAGATTAATTTTTAGGTTGATAATTTTTTACGACTCAAAAATGATGTTATATACAAATGGTCCTTTGTAGAAAAAAGGTTCCCCACCTCTGATGTAGAGAAATTAGAACACTCAAATTGCTGGTGAGGATATGAAATGGTATAGCAGCTTTGGAAAAGTTTAGCAATTCATCAAAAAATTTAAACAGTCACCATCGGTAGCATAAGAAATATCTGGTCTTTATCCTCAGTTGGGGTCCTCGGCACACAGTTCCCCAACCTTTGGAATCTCCCCAGTTATCAGAGATAAATGTCTTTTTAATGTTAACAAGATCACTGATGACTGGAGATCCACAGAAGAAAAACTTCCAGATGGAGTTGGTCTCCAGAAAACTAAGGTGTCATGTAAGGGTTGGAATTTCCCCCACCCCTCAATGGGAAGGGAGAGGTGCCAGAGACTAAAGCCAATCAGTAATGGTCAATGATGTAAACAATACCTAGGTAAGAAAATATCCATAAAAACTCCTGAATGAGAGCTTCAAGGTGGCAAATCCAACCTTCATGTCAGTAGAGTGGTATAATCCACAACCCCACAGTGATAGTAGCTCCTCTTGTACACAGAACTCTCCCAGTTCTCACCTCAGAACCTCATGTGGCTATTATCTGTATTCTTTATATAATGAATCTGATAGTAAGTAATCTGATAGTGTTGGTTAGAAGTTCACATGGCAACACAAGACTCTAAACTGGCATGTGAAGTGCAGACAGTCTTAGGCGACTGGACACGTAACCAAGTAGTGCGATGTTGTGGTGGATTTGTTTCTGGGAAGGGGGGGGGGCGCCAAGAGGCGCGGAGTCACCACACAGACCCCGGGAGTCAGGTGAAAGCAGGCCTGAGGCAAGCAGCCTGCAGACTCGTTTATTTCAGTTGCTACAGCTGCTTATGTAGCCAAGGCAGCCAATCCGGTCAAGGGGCGGTCTATGCCCTAACCAATCACAGACTGTTGCCAGGCAGTTTCTGAAACCATCCAATCACAGCCTGTTGTCAGTCGGGCTCTGTTGTCACGTGGTTTCCAAAGCCATCCAATCACGGCCTGTTGTCAGTTTCTGTTGTCATCGGCCATCTTGGCATGACCTTCTCACCTTCTCATTCAACCACATTTACCCCTTTTCATTTATTTTTGAGCAACGGGAGGCACGATTCTCGGCCATACCATTGTTGACCCCGTTTCCATGTGGTCTCGATATGCGGCTGTGCCTGTCTTAGGTTGTCCCCCAGGGGATCTTACCTGTCATTGACTAACCAGCACTCAAAACAGGAGACCACAGGAGTGCTTACTCAGATGGGGGTAGGAATGAGGAACAGTGGTAATCAGGAATGGCATGACCACACGCAGGCTGTGGGCCATGAGTGGCTGACCAGAGCTAGTGGGGTATAAAGCAGTAATGGATGTGGCTACGGGCAGTTTCTCAGGGTAGGATGATAGGGCAGGTGTGTCTGCTAACAAGACAGACTCAGTCTTGTTCAGCTGGTTCTGGCTGGCTGTCAGTTGCAGGCTTGATGTTTCTCATTCCACCACATTCATGACCTTCTCACCTTCTCATTCCACCAGTGCCAGACTGAACCGCAGGGCAGTCAGTTGGCAACCAGAAATGGAGAACTGATTGTATCAGAAAACAATGAAAAGTTGGTGTCAGAACTGGATACTGAGTAGTTAATAGTTTATCACATGACCCAGCAACTCCTAAGTATATACCCAAGAAAACAGAGCACAAAAACTGCAAATATTCATAGCAACATTAATCATTTAGAGGGTCTCCCAACCCCATAAAAAAACCTGAAGTTCAAATCCTGTACCTACTGCCATAACAATCTTTAAGAAAAAAACTGAAGATTTATCATATATCCAGCAAATATTAGGAGGTTTCAATATGTCATAGGCTATGTGTCATTTTTTTGTTTTCAAAATGTTCATTTATTTTCATCCACTTGAAAGGCAGAGCAAGAAAGAGAAATCTTCCAGCGGCTGGTTCACTCCCCAAACCTAGGCCTGGGCCAGGTCTAAGTCAGGAGCCTAAAACTCCACCCAAGTTTCCCACATAAGTGGCAAGGGCCCAAGCACCTGAGAGCCATCCTCTGCGGATGCATTAGCAGGAAGCTAGAAGGGAAGCAGAGCAGCTGGAAGTTGAACCTACATTACAACATGGGACACTGGCAACCGTTGTGCCACAAGGCCCACCTTGCGTTATCTTTTAGTCTGATTTTCCATTAATTTTTGAAGCCCCTTATGAAAGGCCCCTCTTCATCCTTTCTCCAGGTGCAAACTGATGCTAAATTTAATAACCTGCCCCAAACCACAGAAAATAAAACGGACTACCCAATATATACTCAATATACCCAATTTCAATTTTTTTGCACCAAGATACTTATATAAGTCTATTTTCCAGACTTTTCAAAATCCCCTCCGAACACCTAAGCCACTTCAATTCTACAAGACCAGATAATTCAAAAACTGCAGACACCTATCCCTAAAAAGCCAAACCTTTACCAACTAAAATCCTTCCTCAGAAATACCACTGTCCTAACTACAGAGAAGATGACAGTCAACAGCAAAACCACCTGGTATGTCTACTCCCAACCAACTATCTCTGAAAACATGCAGTCTCTTTAGTGCTATTTTTCTCAGTCCAGTAAACAGAAACCATACTGCTAGAAAATAATCTGGTAATTTACATACCAAAAGCTAAATATTAACATGAACCCATTTTTTAAAGTACACACGAAAAATAACCCAAAAGCTGGGGGCTTATGAAGGAGACAACAGGGAAGACTGATATCTACTATGCAGCATCACTACTTTAGTAGCTGCTTCTACCATTCTGCAACCCACAGCAAGAAAAATATTTATATACAAATAAAAATATTGCTCATAAATCAATACTAATCCTTACTCTTGCATCCTTGATATTCTATTATAGACATAAGTCATTTTATGATCCAATGGGCAACGGTTCTGAGTCCACAGTTTATCAAACACGGATTAGAGCCAAATGTTGGTAACAAAAAAAAAAAAAAAAAATCAAACAGCTGAGGGGAGGCAATATTCAGTTAAGCAAGCATCCAAAAACAGAGAACATAATCTACAGCTTACAACTAGTAGATTATGAGAACCCACAGAAATGTTCATTTAGAAATAAGAGATTCAGGGGCCGGCACTGGGATGCAGCAGGTTAAGTCACCACCTGCAACATCCCATATGTTTGAGCCTGTCTGAGTCCTGGCAGCTCCACTTTGGAAAAGCAGCGGCAGATTGCCCAGGTATTGGGCCCCTGCCACCCATAAGGGAAACCTGAATGAAGTTCCAGGCTCCTGGCTTCAGACTGGCCCAGCCCTGACTGCTGTGGCCACTGGGGAGTAAACCAGCAGATGGAAGATCTTTCTGTCTCTCTGTTTCTTTCAAACAAATAAAATACATCTTTAAGAAATAAGGTTTAGTAAAAAACCTAACACACTGATCACAACCATATAATGCTTGGGATACTGGGAAAAAAGTACATTAACTACCTAGTATACATGCAGTTTTTGAGATTTTTCTGTCTATAGTTAATATATACTTTCAAAATTAGATCTCATTTGAATCCTGATTCTCCATTTACTGTTTTAAGACACATCCCATAACTGTTAGGCCTTTGTATTCTTACACAGAACACTATTAAATAAAGCTATCAAAATTTAATGTTCAGATAATTCTTTAAAAAAGGTAGCTACCATGCTTTTATAACCAGTCTCCATTCAATTTTACTTGCTAATAAAGCTTAAAACACTATTTAGGGGCCGGCGCTGTGGTACAGTGGGTTAAAGCCCTGGCCTGAAGCGCTGGCATCCCATACCAGTGCCAGTTCAACTCCCAGCTGTTCCACTTCCGATCCAGCTCTCTGATGTGGCCTGGGAAAGCAGTACAAGATAGCCCAAGTCCTTGGGCCACTGCACCTGCGTGGGAGACCCAGAAGCGGCTCCTGGCTTCAGATCGGCTCATCTCCAGCCATTGGGGGAGTGAACCAGCAGATGGAAGACCTCTCTCTGTGTCTCTACCTCTCTGTAACTCTTTCAAATAAATAAAAATAAATCTTTAAAAAAACACACTATTTAATAAAAATGTCCTTCAAGCTCAAATATTCAGTAAAAATTAACTTATGTTGGCTCAATTCTGCAACAATAATAAGCAAATTCTCCAACAGCATTTTGCTTCCTCCCTCCTTTGATAGAGTATGTGTAATATTTTTAGCACTTGGTATCCATGTATAATTGACAAGATAATGATGTTTTCAGATTTGTAACTAAATTTCCCTAATAAAGTTAACCTAATTCTAATTTAAGATCCCAATTTCTTGTCCTAACTGCACTAACACTGAGATCCATGTCAAGTTTTAAATTGCTAAGTACTAGGTCAGGATTCCTAACAGGACCCATTTTCTTTCATTTACTCTGGGACACACAGCTAATACTTCAGATGCGCTAAATGTTCAGATCAATATACTCCTAAAAATTTTTAGAAGATTATTAGTGTCAATTCCTAGCATTTCTTTGTGGATTTTCCAATTTTGCGCAAACTGTTAAACTTGGGAAAGATCTTTTACTACCACAACCACATTGTATGTTAACACTGTATAAGTAAATTCTGCTGCAAACTCTGTAAAGTACAAATATTTATGGGAAGGCAAAGTGTCCCACTTGAGTGACTTACACTGATACTATTATTTCTCAACCCTTTAAAATCTTCCACAATATGCTATGTTAAAGGGTTGAAAACCCGTTATGCAGTCCACAAAACTCTCAAGCCAAGAAAAGACAGGTTCTAGCTACTTAAACTACATCCCAGTTTATTAATAACTCACTGTTATTAGTGAACAATTCCTAGTCTAAACACCACTGAGTGAATTCAAGTTCCCTTACAGGTATTATACAATGTAAACGCCAACATGGATGGAGGGGAAGACACCTACCAGGTGACCAGAATGACACTGTAAATTCTTGTTAAGGAAACAGTGAAGCATGGAAAAGATGACTATTTTTTTTAAGATTTTTATTTATTTATTTGACAAGTAGAGTTATAGACAGTGAGTTGGTTCACTCCCCAAATGGCCGCCAGGGCAGGCGCTGTGCCAATCCGAAGCCAGGAGACAGGTGCTTCCTCCTGGTCTCCCATGCGGGTGCAGGGCCTAAGCACTTGGGCTATCCTCCACTACCCTCCCTGGCCACAGCAGAGAGCTGGACTGGAAGAGGAGCAGCTGGGACTAGAACCTGGCCCCCATATGGGTTGCCGGCGCCGCAGGCGGAGGATTAACCTAGTGCGCCAAGGCGCCAGCCCCTAACTATTTAACAGAACAAAATACTCCCATATCATTTTCATGATCTTTTCCAAACAAATAATCTAAAGTGTGTTTAGATATTCCTAGAAAAACAAAAGCAACTTAACAGGTATAGCTATTCAGATGCCTGAGAATACTTAAATCTTTTATCTAGAAAAGAGCCCAAGGCATCATGTGATGCAATTTCCCACATGTGAGAAGGAGTCTGTGCCAACCAAACATTTCTGATTATCTGAAACTGTAAAGCTAGAGAAATATAAGCAGGCAGACAGTCCACTAGAACTACACTGTTCACTTAGAAGTCACAGTCCACATGTCACTACTGATAAGCATTCCCACGGACTTTCCAAAGATCCTCACACTCTGGATTTCAAACTTAGTACGAGGAAGATCAGTTATTTAATGAAATCCACTCTTACGCAATCTACGACACCTCAGAGGCAAAGAGCATGTAATGGTCAGGTCTCCTGGACTCCAGCACTGAGGTCACAAGAGGCAATGATGACAAACCATTAAGGGGACTGAGATTCTCAACTAGACATGGAAAAATCATTGGCAAATGATATTCTGGGATGGAAAAAAGCAATCTAGATAAGTTTCCAAGGCTATTAAAAATATTAAAAAGGATGGGGCCAGCGCCGTTGCTCACTTGGTTAATCCTCCACCTTGTAGCGCCGGGTTCCAGTCCCGGTTGCTCCTTTTCCAGTCCAGCTCTCTGCTGTGGCCCGGGGCGGGGCAGTGGCGGATGGCCCAAGTGCTTGGGCCCTGCACCTGCATGGGAGACCAGGAGGAAGCACCTGGCTCCTGGCTTCGGATCGGCACAGCACCGGCAGTAGCAGCCATTTGGGGGGTGAACTAATTTAAGGAAGACCTTTTTTTCTCTCTCTCTCTCACTGTCTAACTCTGCCTGTCAAAAAAAATAAAAAAATAAAAAGGAGAATTAGCTAACACATGCTACTGTGGATATTTAAAAAAATATATTAAGGGATTAGAACATGATGGTCACAAATGGTAAATCCATTTTCCCACTTGTGAAACCTAAAGCGAGGGAAACATGTTCTATCCACTGAATGTTATTCAAACAGGGCTGCTTCCTTCTTGAAGATGAGAGCTATAAATGAGAAAATACCCATTAACACCTGTTTTTTCAACTTTTTTGACACTATCACCAAAAATACTTTTTGCAAGTATATACATGCATATAGTGTACAGTGCATCAGCACTTCAAAAAAAAAATCTGAGGCTGGTATTTGTGGTGTGGCACAAAAGCCACTACCTATGACACAGGCATCCCATAGGGTGCTGGCTGGAGTCCCAGCTGCTCCACTTTGGATCCAGCTCCCTGTTAATGCATTTGAGAAAGCAGCAGCAGATGGCCAAAGTACTTGTGCACCCAAGTGGGAAACCTGAAAGAAGCTCCTGGCTTCAGACGGCCCAGGGCCCTTGTAGTCATTTTGGGGGGTGAACCAGTGGAAGATAACGGTCTCTCCCTAACTCTGCCTTTCAAGTTAGTAAATAAATCTTTTTTAAAAAATCTAATCACTACCCAGAAAGGTGATTTCAAGGCCCAATGACTCAGGACCTGCAGTGTGAATCAGGGTTTTAGTGGTCTGAGTACTACGTAATTCCCACTATGTGTAAAGCCACTATCTTAGCTATTCATAAAATGTACACAGTATCTGGTGTTCTGTACTCTAACTCTACAATCTTTCCCTTTATAAACAAATGGTATTTCCTATTTTTCATACTTTAGATACACTATTTTTGAGTCTCTCAAACTCAACAGAGTACCAATTTAGTGGGGGTGAAGGTGGGACAGAGCAATAGTCAAACTGCTTCAAGAACAGCTCTGACACTAACATATCCAAGAGTTATTACATTTTCCTCCAACACCAACCATATTGTATCAAAGTGCCACGTTTAAAAATGCTAGTCACACTGAATTTGTCAAAACATCTATTCTACATCCTCAAAAAACCCTCAAACTTCCGAATTTTTACTTCCTTAACTACACAGTCCCTGAATATACTATAAATGAAATCAGACTGCCATACAGTAGACAAACTTGGACATAAGCATTTTACTTCCAAAACTACACATTACGTTTAAAATCATACATTCAAGTTTTTTGTATTATGGGATGCTTTTCAGACCATCAGGAACAAATTCAGGGGACGCTAAACGGTGTTTTAATCTTAGAACTGAGTACCAACAAAGCAATATTTGCCACTAAAATTCAACGAAGACTCAGTAAGCCTCCTGATTTACTTCGAAATTTTAACCCACTGTCTCCAAAGCCTTTTTCCCGTTTACAAACCTCTCATAATTTACCTTAAAAAAAAAAAAAAAGTTGACAAGTAAAATAGACAGCACCACCTCTGACAACAGAGTCTACTGTAAAAAGTTAAGGAAATCGAAGAGCGCCGCTGGCCAAGGACATAAAGGTTACCAACCAAGCTGCTAACACAAGGGCCGCGGGGTAAGTTTATTAGCCAGTCTTTCGAGACGCGCTGGTCTTCAAGACTTCGCGGCGGCGAGCCAAAGACCGGCGGAGTTTCCGGTGACCTGAGCCACAAGTCTGCAACCCGTGCCCCGCGACACATCTCCTCCCGCACGGGCGCTCCCTTCCCCCTCGCCAAGGACGGCGCCGCCGCGGACCTCCAGCCCCAGCAGCTGTTCCCGGCCGAAAGGCTGCACTTGGCCGAGTGGGGCAGGGCCAGGAGCCAGCGCTGGCTCCTCCGCCCCCTGCCTCCCCGCCTCGTCGCCGCCCCCCATCCCACCCCCAACCCCCCCCCCGCCCGCCGCACTTCCTACCTTCGCTCCTTCATCCCAGCCCCCAAGGCCAAGGTCTCCCCGGCCCACAAACCTGATAGCGGAAGTGACGTCAGAGAGACCTGGCAGCAGCGGCAGCCAATCAAGCAACAGTGGGAGGCGATGCCGACCACTCGGCGCCAGCCGGCAGGCGGGACTTCCGCCCGCCCCAAGTTTGATTGAAGCTGGGGGGAAGGGAGGGGTGAGGAATGTGAAGAATGACCCCTCCCCCGCCCCGCCGGAGAGGCTCTGGGCGGGAAGCGGAGGGGGCTGGGACCGGCCACGCGGCACCCCTCCCCCGCGACTGCTGCCCGTGCGCCCGTGGCCTCCACCCGCCCCGCCGGCCGTTACGGGCCACCTACCCGCCACACGATCCCCAGGCCCTGGCGGGCTAGTCCACGGCTCGCCCCTCCTGCCTACCCGCCTCTGCGGGTCCGAGGGGAGAAAAAATGGCGACGGCCCCGCATCCACCGTCGCGCCCATTAGACCCACCTCAGGTTCACGGAGAAAGCCGCCCACTGCCGCCTCAAGGATGGTCCAACCCTCGCGCCTTCGGCAGCCCGGCACCGCCGCCTGGAGAGCAGCACACGAGAACCCGGATGGAGACGCGGGCGGGCGCCGTCGCGGCGGCCTGAGGGAAGGCAGCGCGGGCGCCGGGAAGCCGAGGAAGGGGCGGGAGCCGCAGGCAGCGCGCGAGCCCATTGGCGGACCCACCAGATTGACTAACGTCTCGCCCTTTGGCTTCGGCCGAGTCTGGCTCGCCTGAGCCTCACTGGAGGGTGGCGACTGGGCCCGCCCCACGCTGGGCGGCCCCCTGGCGAGGGCGGGCCTGGCCCGCCCACCCTGATCTACTCCCCCTTCCTATTGGAGGATCGGGAGAGTGGTGAGGGGCTGTGTCCTAGAGGCCAAGCCCCCGTACGTGATGGACATGCAGGGTCACGTGACTGCCCAGCGCGGCGGGCAGGTTCTCCGGCCTTCTCCACGTGCGCGCAGCCCAGAGCCAGAAGCGTTTGGGGTCAGTCTTTGGCTGTTCACCCTCGCCTAGGCCAGCGGCCTTTAGGAGACATTGGCTAGGACCAGCCCAATCCTTGTGCCTCAGTTTGTCCATCTGCCAAATGAAAGAGTATGTCTACCCAATATCTTTCATTCTTTTAAATTTGTTTTCAACATCCCAGGGTTTGAAGACTTTTGTCTTCACCAGTTAACCAAGTCCTTCATTTTCTCATTTTAAAACTTATCTAAAATGGGCTGGCACCTCCTGCAACGCTAGCATCCCATAAGGGCACCTGTTGTCCTTGTTGCTCCACTTCCGATCGAGCTCCCTGTGGGAAAAGCATGGGAAGATGGCCCGAGCCTTTGGGCCCCTACACCCAAATAGGAGACCCCAAGGACGCTCCTGACTTTGGCCTGGCCCAGCCCCAGCTGATGGTGGCCATTACTGGAGAGAACCAGCAGCTGGAAGACCTCTCTCTGTCCCTCCCTCTCTGTAACTCTGCCTTTAGAATAAAGGAAATCTTTAAAAAAAAAAGTCTCTGTAACTTTCAAATAAATCTTTAAAAAAATTTTTTTAATCATCTAAAACGGAGTCCTCTGTTCTCTATTCCCATTAATTTTCCACACTACAACTCTAGAAGTCACTGGTGACGATGCTGTTTAAGGTCGCTGCCAGTTCTTAAAGCCTGTGGTTGGGGCCCCTAAGACCCAGGCGTCAGCTCTGTCTTCGCTAATGGGATTTTGTCCAGAACGTTAAAAAAAAAAAAAAAAAAAAAAAAAAAGGCTTCTCCTCTGTAATATATCTATGGCAAGTAGCATTTTATAGTTTGAGGGTGCATTTACATGTATAAACCCAGGTGAGGCTACCTAGTGTCAGCACTACTTTTGACGCTCATATTAGTACATGCAGTAGATGACAAAGGAGTTAAAAAAAAAAAAAAAAAGGAAGGCTTCATCTTGTGGACCGAAGTTAGAGGGAAGCTTGAGCTGAAGTCCAAAGAACAAGCGGCATTGAGGGAAAACTTTCCCAGGCTGGAGGAGGGGGCGTGCAGAAAGGCAAGAGCAGGGGAAGGCTGGGGATGTGCTGTAGAAGGCTTAGAATTCAAAGGACACGGAGGTGCTCATGCCTGTGTGAAAGACCTTGCACAGTAGTAGGGTGATATCAAATGACGTTGATGACAACGTTGCAAGCAGAGGTGGGAAGACTATAGTATCGTTGGTATTCTTAAGCAGTGCTGCAGGGCCAGTGCTGTGGTGCAGTGGGTTAGGCTGCCACTCACAGGCCCGCTCAAGTTCCAGCTGCTTTGCCTCCATCTGACTCTCTGCTAATGTGTCTGGGGAAGCATCAGGGATGGCCCAAGTGCTTGGCTCCTATCATGCTTGTGGGAGACCCAGATGGAGTTCCAGACTCCTGGCTTCCACCTGGCCTAGCCCCTGCTGTTGTGGCAAGCTGAGAAGTGAAACAACTGATAGAATATTCTCTTTCTTTCTCTCTTTCTTTCTCTCTCTCTCTCTCTCTCTCTCTCTCCTCTCTCTCTCTCTCAAATAAAGGAATCTTTCATTTTTTTTATTAAGTATAAATTGTGGCCGGTGCCGCGGCTCACTAAGCTAATCCTCCACCTAGCGGCGCCAGCACACCGGGTTCTAGTCCCGGTCGGGGCGCCGGATTCTGTCCTGGTTGCCCCTCTTCCAGGCCAGCTCTCTGCTGTGGCCAGGGAAGGCAGTGGAGGATGGCCCAAGTCCTTGGGCCCTGCACCCCATGGGAGACCAGGAGAAGCACCTGGCTCCTGCCTTCGGATCAGCGCGGTGCACCGGCCACAGCGCGCCAGCCGTGGCAGCCATTGGAGGGTGAACCAACGGCAAAAGGAAGACCTTTCTCTCTGTCTCTCTCTCTCTCACTATCCACTCTGCCTGTCAAAAAAAAAAAAAAAAGTATAAATTGTAAATCAACTCTAGGGGGCAATTTGGCAACAGGAATCAGAATCTTTTTTTAAAAAGAGAATTATTTTATTTATTTGAGGCAGAGTTAAAGAGAGAGGTAGAGCCAGAGAGAGAGAGGGGTCTTCCATCCGCTGGTTCACTCCCCAAATGACCGCAACAGCCAGAGCTGAGCTGATCCAAAGCCAGGAGCCAGGAGGTTCTTTCAGGTCTCCCACGCGGGTGCAGGGCCCAAAGGACTTGGGCCATCTTGTACTGCTTTCCCAGGCAATAACAGAGAGCTGGATTGGAAGAGGAGCAGCTGGGATTCGAACTGGCACCAATATGGGATGCTGGCACCACAGGCTGGGGCTTTAAGCAGCTGCTCCACAGGCCCCGCCCAGGCTCAGAATCTTTGAAAGGTGTATCCTCTCTTCCAGCAGTTAGTCACTGCAAGGAATTTGTGCTTAGGAAATAGCAAGACAACTGAACAAAGACTGCTCCCAGGCTGTCCGTCATCTTGTTTACAGTCAATTCAAACCACAGTCATCTCCCAGGACACCACAGGTAGTTGTGCAAATCTATTGTGATCCAAGTATGCCACGGAAAACCTATGATGACAATGTCAATCTGTGTATTTTTAGAGGATTTCTTTATTTATTTGAAAGAGTTGAAAAGAGAGA